>NC_090224.1:3587500-3680000 GCF_024489055.1 Chanodichthys erythropterus | reverse complement strand
AAAAAATAAACCTCTAGATGAAAGATTACTCAACAAGCTAAAAAAAGATAACACAAAAAGCGTATAAAAGAAGGCTTATTATTCTTCAATTGAGTGACTCATGTGTTTTCCTGGTGTGTACTGGTGTCTGGTAGGTGGATTAGGGGTAGTTGAGAGAGAAAGGCTAGCAGTGAGCTTTTTTAGACACCTGTCCTGCTGCTCGAATCAAGACAGACAGTATTCTGATTTGTTTGATAGAGTCCTCATCAGCAGGCCCAAAAAGAAAGGATGTCTTTAGTGAGTGTGTGTGTGCATTTTCTGCATTGATTATGAATAAAAATCCACAGGATTCAGTGGAATGTATTTAATCATGCTAAAGCATGTTAAACAGAGCTGAAAACAATCAAATTAGCCAAAATATGTACTTAACAAATATGCAAGAGGTGAGGAACATGTCGAATTTTGTGAATGACGGACAATAAGAGAAAAGCATCTGAAGCGCACCTGAAAAACATCTGTAGGTGTATGTATATGTTTGGAATGGATTGCTATGCTTACCACATACTGTGCAGTATATACTACACACTATTAGTATTATTATTACTACATGCCCTAACCATGACCATGTTACTTTGTATCCAGTTAGCATCTCAGAAATAAAAACTTTGCACAGCATTTCCAATGTGCAAACTGTAGTGTAGTGGGTGGGATATAATAGGCACCAAGTGAACATTTTGTCCTCAAAGTTGATGTGTTAGAAGCAGGAAAAATGGGCAAGCGTGAGAATTTGAGCGAGTCTGACAAGGGCCAAATTGTGATGGCTAAATGACTGGATCAGAGCATCTCCAAAACAAATATATATAAAATTTCATATAAATTATATATAGTATTTTCTGAACATAGCCTAGTTGTATGTGCACATTTCTGTGCTTTATTTTAGATACATATATGTGTGTCTCTGCGTTGTTGACCTACATTCTAGCTGAGTGTCTAGTGATTAGCTGCTACATATACGAGATGGAAAGGAGTATGAGTACTTGAGTCTGAACTTGTGCTTTTAGATAGAAAGTAAAAGAAAATGAAAAACCAAACACACACAAGCACACCGTGTATAAATAAGTTACGACGACAGAATAATTTGCAAGGAACATTCCCGGACTGTGAGTCTCACCAAAGTCACACTAAGTACCAAACCTCCCTGACATAACTCAAAATCTGTTTAGCATCTAAAACCTCAGGCACAGACATACATGTGTATTGCTGAAAATATTCCCAATTAGATGTCTGAGTTTACTGTTGACGTGTGTCTTTGTGTATGTGAGTGTATCACTGCCAAGTCTGTGTCTCAAGTACATGTTCTCTTAAGTACGTAACGTGAGCTCTTTAAAGCTGATGCGACCTCCAGTGAAGAGACACAAAGCATAACACATTAAAATTTGATGTACTCTCCTGTCTGACTGCTCCTTCTCGCGCAGCTTTTCTTTACCATCACGCAAATGTTCCATCAAAATAATCCTGATCTAGAATGATCAAGGGAACAGTTGAGAACTTTTTTTTCTTTATATTTAAATACAACTTTATATGTTGTTTTGGGTTATTTCATAATTAATTTACACTATAGTTACCAAGAGTCATGGGCCAATATGATATTTTGTTCAAAGAAATTAATACTTTTATGCGGCAAAGATGCATTAAATTTATTAAAGGTGACAGTTAAAACATTTATAAAGTTACAAAATATTTCTATTTCAAACAAATGCTGTTTTGAACCTTTTATTCAAAGAATTCTGAAAATAAATAAATAAATCACAGTTTCCATAAAATATTAAGCTGCACAACAGGAGTACTGCTGAAAATATTTTAAAATCTATTAAAACAGAAAATGGTTATTTTAATTTGTAATATTTCACAATATTACTACTTTTACTGTCTTCAAATCAAATAAAATGATCAAATAAAATGCAGCCTTGGTCTACTTTGAAAAATATTTAAAAAACTGGTAGCGACCCCAAACTTTTGAATGGTAGTGTATGAAGAGTGACAGATAACTACTGAGCGAGAACAGGAATGGGATTGAGAAACCACAAAAATGCCTCTACAACAATTTAAAAACCAACAGTGAATACACACAGACAGGTTTAAAGGGTGACCAAAAAGCTTAGACGTTTCTCTGCCAGCACTTAGCACATATTTTCTGTGCCCCATTTATTAAACATTTTTCCAGTGTCAACAGCATTTTCCGCCATTGGCTTTACATCCTTATCGTTTACTTTGGTTCAAAGCATATCTACAGAATCTGAGGCTTACAGCTGACAAACAGCTTTACTTCCTAACTGTATTTCTCCTGAGATCTCATTCTAGCATAGCAGTGTGGCTTGCTGATGCATTTCAAAAGCAAAAGTGAGATAACAAAACAAACAAAAAAAAAATTTGGTGGCAAAATACTAGGACAAAATGTTCTTGCATCAAAAACAAGAAACAAAAAAACAAAGCAAAAATTAGATGCAGACTACTGCTGATAAATAAGAATGTGCTATTCAATCCACATCATGAATGCAGCGATGCTGTGTTTTTAAATTGAGGGCTCAATTATGGTTTCATGACACTCTGTGAAAAACAACTGGAGGAACAGTGAATTAAACTCCACAGATCACCATGACCAATATGATTGAATTAAAAGGGTTAGTTCAGTGTTATGAAGCGATGAGAATACTTTTTGTGCGCAAAAAACAAACAAAAATAATGACTTTATTCAAACAATTTCTTCTCTTCCATGTCAGTCTCCTATGCAGTTGACATAGTAAACACAGTGCAGAGCTTCCGTGTTTATGTCAAAACGGCAGCTGACAGCCTGACATAGAACCCAGAAGCGCTGCACTGTGTGAATAAAGTCATTATTTTTGTTCGTTTTTTGCACACAAAAAGTATTCTCGTCGCTTTCATAAAATTAAGGTTGAACCACTGCAGTCACATGGACTATTTTAATGATGTCTTTAATACCTTTATGAGCCTTGAAAGTGGTGGTTGTGTTGCAGTCTATCGGAGGCCAGATAGCTCACAGATTTCACTAAAAATATCTTAAATTGTGTTCTGAATGATGATGAACAAAAGTCTTATGGGTTTGGAGCAACATGAGGGTGAGCAATTAATGACAGAATTTTAATTTTTGGGTGAACTAACACTTTGAAAGGATGGTTCACCCAAAAATTAAAATTCCCTCCATGATTTACTCACCCTCAAGCCATCCTAGGTGTATGTTTGTCTTCTTTCAGATGAACACAAGAGACATATTCAAACATATCCTTGCTCTCTTAATATTTATAATGGTAGTGAACGGGGGGCCTGTTTTTAAGCCAAAAAAAATTGCATCCATCCATCATAAATATAATCCATACAGCTCCAGGGGGTTAATAAAGTTCTTCTGAAGCGAGGTGAAGAAAATATCCATATTTAAAACTTTATAATCTAAAATAACTAGCTTCTAGCTAGTATTGTAATACGCAACTCAACTTGCGCCAAAAGAGTCTGAATTCGTCATTACACATGCATCAGGTCAGAGTTCACTCTTCCGCCGCAAATCATTGATACGGCCATCTGCTGGAAGCTAGTTATTTTACTTCATAAAGTTTTAAATATGGATATTTGTCTTTCAAAAACCCATTGCTTCATTTCAGAAAGCCCCCTGGAACCGTATGGATTATTTTTTAAGATGGATAGATGCATTTATTTTGGGTTTCAAAAACGCCCCCACTATTCACTACCATTATAAATATTTGCAGAGCCAGGATATTTTTAAATATATCCCCGACTGTGTTCGTCTGAAAGAAGATAGTGATATACACCTAGGATGGCTTGAGGGTGAGTAAATCATGGGATAATTTTCATGTTTGAATGAACTAACCCTTTAAGGCTGCAAACTAGACTAAAACTAACAATGTCCAAAAAGACAGTATTGTGACTGATTACAAAGCAATTAAATGAAAAATCCACAACAGTGTTAGGGAATTTACTTTTGAAATTGTCATATTACAAGCTAGTCATAATTTAAAACAGCTAGCGACAGCTAGTAAAAGAACCATACTCTCTTGAAAAAATAGTGACACTACAAACTACTAACCAGTAGAAGCTAACTAGAATAAAGAGTTAGATACAATACCATTCAAAAGTTTGGGGTAGGCAAGATTTTTTTATAATATGCTGATATGGTGCTCAAGAAACATACAATGTGACATTAAAAACAGCGATGCACCGTCATACATCACAACCAGATGGAAAAATCTTGTTACAGAAAAAGCGACAATTTTAAAAAAAATCTGAGCTGGTGTGAAGTTAAGAGGACATTGTGTGCTACATTACAAAAACTGCATTAAGCTACTAACATCATTACTTTTAGCTTATTA
This sequence comes from Chanodichthys erythropterus, assembly GCF_024489055.1. Lineage (NCBI taxonomy): Eukaryota > Metazoa > Chordata > Actinopteri > Cypriniformes > Xenocyprididae > Chanodichthys > Chanodichthys erythropterus. The sequence continues at coordinate 3,675,621 of NC_090224.1, read as the reverse complement.
TCCCCCCCTCAACACGGATGAATTAAACTACTAAAAACTACTGAACCAGCAGAGAACATCTCTGAACGACTATAAAACAAGAGCTTCCTGGTTAGGAAAAGAAGACATCAGTGCGTTATATAATCAGCACTTTACCCTTCTGTCCCTCAGTCTGATTATTTCTCTTTCACTGTCTGCTACACAAATGAACACAAGAGCACATGAAACACTCTCAAAAGGTACAAGAGTGGATGTTCAGTTCTGTCACACAGTATAGGTAGAAGGTTGTGACGCACTCTGGCTACCAGTAGTCAAAGACAGTCACACACAGTCTGTAGCAGGTTCTGCATGAATACAATCTAAGAGGATGACAGATGATATTTATGAAGAAACAGGACAGAGAATTATTATAATATCCGTATGAATCAGAATCATTCTGCTCCTGTGTATGCACAGTGTCCCAAACACAATGTTTAAACTGACAATGATCAGCTTTGTCACTGTATATTCATTACTTTGTGGAATTATTTAGCTATTTTACTATTTGTATTTGTGATGTCACTCACAGCATCATACATGTGATGAACCAGCTCTTAAAGGTGCCCTAGAACCAGTTTTTACAAGATGTAATAAAAGTCTAAGGTGTCCCCTGAATGTGTCTGTGAAGTAGATTTTTTTAACTACCTATTTTGGGGCATCATTACCTATGCACCGATTCAGGCTGCGGCCCCTTTAAATCGTGAACTCCCTTGTCTCCGTTAATACAGTAATAAACGATGGTAACTTTAACCACATTTAACAGTACAATTTACAAATATCACTAAAAATATCATGTTATCATGGATCATGTCAGTTATTATCGCTCCATCTGCCATTTTTCGCTATTGTTCTTGCTTGCTTACCTAGTCTGATGATTCAGCTGTGCACAGATCCAGACATTAATACTGCCTGCCCTTGTCTAATGCCTTGATCATGGGCTGGCATATGCAAATATTGGGGGCGTACATATTAATGATCCCGACTGTTATGTAACAGTCGGTGTTATGCTGAGATTCGCCTGTTTTTCGGAGGTCTTTTAAACAAATGAGATTTACATAAGAAGGAGGAAACAATGGTGTTTGAGACTCACTGTATGTCATTTCCATGTACTGAACTCTTGTTATTCAACTATGCTGAGGTAAATTCAATTTTTGATTCTAGGGCACCTTTAAAAAAAGAACAAAAACATGAAGATTTATGATGTTCTTCTTCATATTTTTTGTTAATGTGAGAAGAATTCCTCATATGTGTTGCCACATGGACTTCTAGGAAATTTGTTTTGGCATTCTGGAAACTTTTTCCATGGAAGTACAATTTAGCAGATGTGCAAATTGCGACAGATGCTTTCTTTAGCAGATATTCTTTCATTTGAATTGTTCACTTCACTTAAAGTAGCAAGATCAGATTATCATTTGCACAGTTAGACTTAAATCATGTACTATGTTGATGATAAAGTAAATACATAACCAAAGATGTATAAATAAATTACAATACAAATAATTTGAATGTAAATATACAGTATGTGTAAATAATGAATCATAACTCACATTATTTATGGGTATTATTTACTAAATTGTTTATTATTGACACTTGAGCTACTAAAAGCTTTCTCAGTGTTTGCATATGCTTTATGTATATTATGATATTTTACATTTTTACTTATTTATTATTTATTCGTATTATTTATGCATGGTGGCATAAGTGTAAAGAATAAACAATTTTGTAAATGATAACCCCTGTCTGTTCACTTCTATCATCATAAGCCTTATAATCTGATTATCATTCTTTTTATTTATTTATGCTGATTTCTGAATTAAAGGTGCCCTAGAATAAAAAATTGAATTTATATTGGCATAGTCAAATAACAAGAGTTCAGTACATGGAAATGACATACAGTGAGTCTCAAACTCCATTGTTTCCTCCTTCTTATATAAATCCCATTTGTTTAAAAGACCTCAGAAAAACAGACGAATCTCAACATAACACCGACTGTTACGTAACAGTCGGGGTGTACGCCCCCAATATTTGCATATGCCGGCTCATGTTCAAAGCATTACACAAGGGCAGGGCGCCTGGATGTGCACAGCTGAATCATCAGACTAGGTAAGCAAGCAAGAACAATAGTGAAAAATGCCAGATGGAGCAATAATAACTGACATGATCCATGATAACATGATATTTTTAGTGATATTTGTAAACTGTCTTTCTAAATGTTTCGTTAGCATGTTGCTAATGTACTGTTAAATGTGGTTAAAGTTACCATTGTCTATTCACGGAGACAAGAGAGCCTTCGCTATTTTCATTTTTAAACACTTACAGTCTGTATTATTCATAAACACAACTTCATTCTTTATAAATCTCTCCAACGGTGTAGCATTAGCTGTTAGCCGTGGATCACAGCCTCAAATTCATTCAGAATCAAATGTAAACATCCAAATAAATACAATACTCACATAATCCGACGCATGCATTCAGTATGCATGACGAACACTTTGTAAAGATCCATTTTGAGGGTTATATTAGCTGTGTGAAATTTGTTTATGCACTGTTTAAGGCAAGTGCGAGCTCCGGGGGCGGGGGAGCATGAGCATTTAAAGGGGCCGCAACATGAATCGGTGCATTTCTAATTATGCCCCAAAATAGGCAGTTAAAAAAATGAAAAAAAAAAAAAAAAAAAAATCTATGGGGTATTTTGAGCTGAAACTTCACAGACACTTTCAGGGGACACCTTAGACTAATATTACATCTTGTAAAAAAACGTTCGATGGCACCTTTAACTTCATTATTTTGATAGTTAAGTCACCTTTATTTATATACAATGCAGCTTTACAGTGATAGGAGGAACATAATTTTGTCCGTACAGCAGCTCTAGAAGAAAATAGAGTCATTGTACAGCTTAAGTAATTTGATTATTGATTCATTGCCCTCGTAAAAATCATTATTTATTAATTTATTTTATTTATCATGATAGACAACTGCTCTTATTTGGGGCTTGGCGAGTAGATTTTTAGACCCTCAATACAAGTATTTTTTATGCTTTGAGACACTGAACAAAAATGAGGACAAGAGTCTTGTTTGGTTTAAGTTTTTTCACATTTGTGCTCTAGGGAGACCAGCTGAAGGTTAATATGTTGCATTGTGTGTTTAAGAAACATAAATTGCATGTTATCTAAATACCACTCAAGGTTCACTGACCTGGTGTGCTCCATCACTGGGAGTATACACAGAACTGAACTGCTTCAGGTGGTCTCGGGCATGTCTGACTCCCCTCAACGTCTCAAACATGTTCTCCAGGGCAGAGTGAGCGCGCTCCATTGTCAGCTCTTCAGGGCTGGAGACTCCTACAAACACACACACAGAAGAGAGAGTCTAAACACTACATATATGTTCATGTAATGAGACATATTTCTGGCTCTCTTATTCACAGTTCAATTGTTTGGGGTCAGTCTTTTATAAATAAATTAACATTTTAACAAGGACACAAAATTGATTAAAAGTATCAGTAAAGACATTTATAATGTTACAAAATATTTATATTTCAAATAACTGAGACTTAAAAAAAACTTTAAAAAATACATTATATTGTAAATAAATATATTGATAGAATATATTGTATTCAATTTTGTAAGGATGTACTGTGGGCTGTACATTAGATTGAGTTGCTGAAAGGGAATAAGAGGACAAAAGCTCTTTTCATTGGAAAGCAACAGCTCCTGAGTTAGTCAAAATTGAATGTGCACTCACTAAACTCGGACATTGGAGAATGAGAGAGTGCGAGACCGCAAAAGAAAGTGAGAGAATGTCTTATTTAGAGGGGGAAAGCATGAACAAAGGTGTTTGACAAAAACAAACTTTGTTGTCATACCAGCAGCAATGATGGTGCTGAAAGCAAAGAGAGACTAAGAGAAGACAAATGGAGGACGGAATAGCAACTTGGGTGGGTGAGGCTGGCACATCATCCTGCGTCAGCTGTGGAATGCAAGGGCTGGGTAATAAGAGAGCCACCCATCCTTCAACCAGATCTAAACAATCTTGCACCTGAGAAATAAGACATTCTGCTCGGCCAGTTAAACCTCTCTGGCCCTGCCAAACCCGCAGACGCATGGCTAGAGCGGAGCAGTACACTTATGTAAGACTCATATTGATGGTAGAAAAAAAACAAGCAACTGATTTCTACCAATGCTAACACTGTAGCTAATGTTATTAAAGTCATGAATCATAAAAATCTCAGTTCAAATGCTTAATATGATTTGAGTTCCATAAGATTTGTAATGTATTTTGAAAGGTTTTTTTTATGCTCACCAAGGCTGCATTCATTTGATCGAAAATATAGTAAAATATTAATATTGTCAAATAATATTACAATTTAAAATAGCTGTTTTCTATTGTAATCTATTTTAAAATCTATTTATTCCTGTGATGGCAAAACTGAATTTTCAGCATCATTACTCCAGTCTTCAGTGTCACATGATCCTTTAGAAATCATTCTAATATGCTGATTTGCTGCTCAGGAAACATTATTACCAATGATGAAAACAGTTCAATATTTTGGGGAAACAGTCATACTTTTCAGGCTTCTTTGATGAATAGAAAGTTACACTTTATTTTGAGGTGTCCTTGTTACACTGTAATTATACATTTAAAGGGTTAGTTCACAAAAAAATTACACTCATGTCATTCCAAACCCATAATGGAACAAAAGTTAGGATATTTTTGATGAAATTCAAGAGCTGTCTGACTCCTCCAAAGACAGCAATTTAACCAGCACCGGAAAGGTACTAAAGACATCATTAAAATAGTCCATGCCTGCAGTGGTTCAACATGTTAATTTTATGAAGCGATTAGAATAAAGACAGCATTGAGAAGAAATTTGTTAAAGGTGCCATAGAATTGAAAATTGAATTTATCTTGGCATAGTTGAATAACAAGAGTTCAGTACATGGAAATGACATACAGTGAGTCTCAAACTCCATTGTTTCCTCCTTCTTATGTAAATATCATTTGTTTAAAAGACCTCCAAAGAACAGGCGAATCTCAACATAACACCGGCTGTTGCGTAACTTTGTTTATGCAATGATAGAGTCGAGAGCTCGGGAGGGGGCGGAAAGCGTGAGCAATTAAAGGGGCCGCAGCCTGAATCGGCGCATTTCTAATTATGCCTCAAAATAGGCAGTTAAAAAAATTAATTAAAAAAAATCTATGGGGTATTTTGAGCTGCAACTTTAGAGACACATTCAGGGGACACCTTAGACTTATATTACATCTTGTAAAAAAAACGTTCAAAGGCACCTTTAACAAAACTGCTACAGACACCCATTGTTGTGATCTCAACTGGCAGATGAGTCTTACTAAGACAAAATACATCAACCTCTCTCCAGATGAGTGCAAAACTACAAACAGCAATTACTTCAGATGTCAGAACCTGAGAATGAGAAATCAAGATGACCCATTACAAAAATAGTGTGAGGAATATACATTTTAAAAAGCATCCCAAAGCATACAAACATCTCAGTCCATCTCAGTTTAATTATGACTAGACCTCTGCAAGATCCCATCATTAACATAGCTGTTTTTATAAATATATGGAGAGTGGTTATGCAATGCTTTCTGAGACTAGCACTAACCATTAATTCAGGCTTCTGTGGATGCAGGAATCATGGTCTGGTCTGCATACACTCGAGCTATGCAGTATGTTTATTGTAAACGTGTCACCCTGTGTTCACTGCAGAAAGACACATAGGACATAATGACCTTAGGGTGGATGGATGCTCTTCCTAATACTGCTCTGTGAAACCCTTTCTGCCTGCAGTGTGTCTGTGTGTCTGAAGTTATATAACTAACTCCACAAAAAACGCATTGAGAAAACCCAACACAAACAGTTGTGAATGTGTGTTTGTCTGAAGCTATAATCTGCATTCGGTATAAATATTTATAAGGATAAGCATGTTAACTCTGCTTGAGTGGCCGCTGTTTAAACCGGCCAGAGCTGGCTTTCTTGGGTCTTGAAAGCCTTTTTACTGGTTGTTTTTCATCCAAGATGGTTCTTGAAATTCTGTTTTAAAGCTTGATATCAAAACATATCCCACAAATAAGGGAATGAGTGGATGAGTCAGCCTGTTCTCTATGTGTGTGTTATGACCATACTTAATGTCAGCCCAAATATAACTGGTTTCATATTTAGCTAGCTGGATGTTTGTTTTGATTTCCTTGTTTTCTTTTTTTTTTTTTTTCTCCCAAATGCATGCTATTTAGCCTCTTCTGTCTCTGCTCTTTTCTCTTCCTCTGTCGCTCTTGACAGCTCAGTGGGAGATAAGGATAGAGGGATGCAGGCAGATTCGGATGTGAATGTTTGTTTTTCCAGAAGATGGAAAGGCATGGTACATATAACATGCCTGAAGAAAATCAAGGCATCTAAAGAGGTAAAACAACTAGTAACCAAAATAAGTGTACTTTAGTGAGAGTTAAACTTAAATGTGCTGCTATAAATCATTACATAAAAAATTACAGAATCTGTCAAAGGGGTCATTCATTTCATATAATTCATCATTTGAAATTTTCTCAATATTGCCTCAACCTGATTTTTTTTTTTTTTTTTTTTCATACAAACTAAATCAGTCCTAATTTAGTTTGTATGACAATTTTCCAATCTCCATATGAGCCTTAGAATTTATCTACCATTTTTGGATACTATTCCTTAAAGACTACTATGTAAATGCCCTCTTCACATTAACAATAAGATACAGCATGCATTTGACAGTTGGCTGTCAAGTCCAAAATAATAGTAAATGTCTCTTTGCTAAGCCTGAATTACATTGTGACAAGTTCACAAAACAAGCCATGCTCAAACTGTTAAGATCAATTTATAATGAACAAGGAAATTGTTAAAAACATTTTTAGTGCAGAGTTGTAGGTGTTACACACAGTCAAAAATATGGAAGTAAAATAATGACAAATGTCTCTTTTAAAACAAAAAAGCATGTTGAATTGCACTAATTGAAAAGAAATGCATTACATTAACAGTGCTTGCAATTTATTGCATTGTATTTTCAGGGCTAGCATTTTTGGGGGAGCGCTTAACGTGGAACACTTAACGTGGCTTAAAGGTGCCCTAGAATCAAAAATTGAATTTATATTGGCATAGTTAAATAACAAGAGTTCAGTACATGGAAAAGACATACATTGAGTTTCAAACCCCATTGCTTCCTCCTTCTTATATCAATCTCATTTGTTTAAAAGACTTCCGGAAAACACGCGGATCTCAACATAACACCGACTGTTACGTAACAGTCGGGATCATTAATATGTACAACCCCAATATTTACATATATGCCAGTCCATGTTCAAGGCAAAGCCAATAAATAATGGATTATTTCCTTCAGCTGGGACATTTCAGATCTACTAGCCACAGTGGCTGGTGAGCAAAAAAGTTAATGTCAAGCCCTATATGCACCCAAGCTAAATTTCAGTCCCCCAAAATGTTAGAACTGAAAATTAGGGCTGTCCTCGATTAATCACATGTTTATTAATAAAGCATATAAATCATAATAATGAGCCGATATAGCCTAATCAGTGCTCAAGCGCACACATAAATCTTGTAGCAGCACACCAGCAGAAGCAATGATTATGAACGCGTTGGGGAAAAACAGAAATGAGAATGCTTTAACATTTTAATAATTCATTGATAAAATATAGTGTTTTCGGTATTTTCGGCTGCAGTGATGAAGTCGACGATGCCGACTCGTCTCTGCAGTAGTACACGCACCTATATGTGCGTTTCATACAGATTACATAACCTGAGAATATTTGTTTTCCATTTGAATTGGTTAATTAAAAAGCAGACATTTCTATAGATATATTTTTATGTCTGTTTTTAATTCGCTCAAGTCCACAGAGAGAGACAGCACAAATCACACCCTTTTTGCTTTTATTTACAAAAAGCGCAATGTTTTGTTGTTACTGTGAGTGCACACAAATAAAAGTAGACTCTTTACAGTTTTGAAAGATGTTACTCTTACTGTTACGAAAGATTACTCTTATTTGTATGACCAAAAATAAGTGTTTTATGTGCAAGTGATCGCGCCAGCAGTTAGCTGTCATGCAATAAGCACGCTACTATTCAGCTTTTACACTCCGCACAAACACCCATATTTTTCTTGGTTAGCGTTAGAGCAAGTCGCCATTTAAAGTTGCAACTACTTACATGTTTCAGATGATAAGCCATATTTGAGGTTGATGAATGATAGAGCATTTGGATGTACTGTAATTACCATAGACCAGCTGATAAAATACACTGCATTAAAATACAATCACTGCTAATGCAATGCTTTTTTTTCCCAATTAGTGCAATTCAACATGCTCTTTTGTTTCAAAGACATTTGTCATTATTTTACTTCCATACAGGAACAACAATGGAAACTTTGTTTGGAAGTCAAACTATATTGTTACTTACAGCCAATTCATTGAAACCATTTATATCCTTCTCACAGATGCCCGTTTCTGCCTCAAAGCAAATAAATAGATAAATAAATAAACATTCACACTGTGAGATACTGCAATTACTACTAAAAGATAAAGCTGTAATTATGATAAAACATTTGCAATTGTGAGATAAAAATATACAAAACAGATATAGGAAGACATAATTACAATAAATAAAGATGCAAGTAAAAATAAAGTGATCAAAAATACTCAAATGATCAAAATACTATGAGATGGAAATGGTCTTCTATACCATCAGCGCAACATATATATATATATATATATATATATATATATATATATATATATATATATATATATATATATATATATATATATACACACACACACACACACACACACACACACACACACACACACACACACACACACACACACACACAAACACACACACACACACAAACACACACACTCTATTCTATCAACAACAGCCATTGACTAAGAAACTGCAAGAGATTTGCAGCAGATGTCATTTGTGTGTGTTTTCATGTAGCCACAGACAGTCGTTTGACCGCCTGCCAAGAAAAACAGCACGGCAGTGCAAGTGGGTGTTGGCTGCGGTTTAGATGGTAATGGTGATCACAACACCAAATCCTGAGCCACAGCCAGGTGCTGGTGTGAGAACAGACAGGAGTCACACACATACACGTGTGCATATCCCCCACATTCTCCTCTCACGCAAGCCCTTCCCTTTGAAATACAGATGTGTATGTGTAACAGCCTCCGATGTTTGTATACTGGTTTATACCAAAGAGAACAGAAGATTAACTTCATAAACATCCAAACAAACACCCTAGATCTGCTTGAGCATGTCCGCCTGCTTTTTCCAATCAACAGGGTACATGATCCTCAGAGAGAGGACAGTTGATTAGAAAGATATTAGAAACAGCAAAGAACAAAGGGTGCGTGGATGTGCGCATGTGACTGAAACAAGCACAGGCGGTCAAATAGATTAGTGTGCAAAACGTGGCCTTGTACATTCCTAATGTGATCTAATGATGAGTGAGCAAGGATAGTCATCTATGCAGAACGAACTCTACTGAAAAAATTATATACCTAGATGTGCTCAATGGAGGTTTTTTTTTTTGGACAGAGCTTTTTAAAGGGGGTAAAGTCATTGAATAAAACTGTGTGATATTATTTGTGGCACTCATACACTCATACAAAGATGAACCACAGTAACCAGGACAACACTGAAACTAAAAAAAAAAAAAAAATGGCTTCATATATTTTCTCTGAATCTGCGCATATTTGACCTACACCTTGTCACAGGATAGATCATATTCTAAGAGACCCATTTTTAGTTTAAAGTCTAAATAATTGGAAATTTACCTCTATTTTCTAAATGCATCTCGATCTTAACAATTCATCTATGCATATGCTTCATTTTTTTTAAAAGTTTGGTCAAAATGTCTTAACTCGATCTTCCAGTGAAACAACAGGCATCTCTCTGGTGACGTATGGCATATTACGCCAATCATTTAGTCCATTTAAATTCCGCCTCTTTCTTACAATTGACCTCAAGCTCGCATTCAGATCTGCCTTCATTCAATCAACAACCAATGAATAGAACCAAGTCCCCACCCTACAATTGTTTCTGATTTCAATAATCTGTTTCTCTATGTACGTCACAATATGGAATAAATGACCTCTCATTACTTCCATTCTGCGACTTTAACTAAATTTTGACAAAACGTGTAGTTACTGCATTTTGCCTTTGAATGGCAGCACTCACAATCACACATGCAGCCAAATACCACCAGTCTTTATTAATCTGAAAACCAGAAAGTGCCTGTTATTTGCAACCAAATGTGACCACAGTCCAGCCATGGAAAAGAGCAGACTAAACAATGAAACTAAACATTGAAGGATTCAGTGTAAAATCTCCTAAAATGCAAAAAATAACAAATCACCTTTTCTAAAGAAGGCTTCCAGACTTTCCACACTAACAAATCATTCTGGAGGATGGAAATATGGCCTCCTTATCAGTAATAAACACGTGACTACATGACTTTTTACTTTATTATTATTTTTTTGTATCTTTACATTGTCCTTTTCTATTATTTTTCCTTTAGCGTTCTATATTTCTTTATACATTCCATCTAATCTATTTTCTGTATTGTCTATTTCGGTACTAAGAATGGTATATGCTTTGCCAGTATTAAAAATGTCATGCAGTGCCAATTTGTGCTGTTGTTAAATAAGCTTAAACTATTAATAATTACTGAAAAACTTAAAATTGTTAAAAACTTAAAGTTAATGAAAATTAGAAATGTTGTCTTGGCAACTAATTGAAACAAATAAGTTATAATACTAAAATTAATAAAACTAAAATAAAGTTAAAAAGATTATTTAAAAAAAAGCAAATACTAATAAAATTATGACAATGAAAACTGAAAATATAAAAATAAAGGCTAATTCAAAATATTCATAAATATAATGAAAGTAGCTTAAGTTTTCCCATCTTTTTGAGTACTAAAAGGTAAAAATATACAGTTTTTTTTTCTTTTTTACTTTAGTAAGATTATGATACATTATTCCACTGATTACTTGTACCTACATGCTTGTTCATTTATTGTTATGAGCTGTCTATTCAAATAGCACAATAGCGAATCATAAACCCTGTAATTAATGCAGGTGGAAAGTGTCTGAGAGAACAAAAGAACATTCCTTTACTTTATTCCCCCCATGGACAATAAGAATCTCATGAATGCAATAAAGTCTAATAGTCTAAACTGGACTAAACAGAGTCATCTCCCTGACAACTAAAAATGGCCCCATCCTCAAAGGAATGTAGACATCTTTATAAACTTCATGCTTTTCTCCATCCCTGTCTTCTTTCCCTCCTCACATAGTCATACCAACTTCAGTCTCAAGCCTCTTTTAGAGGAATTCAGTCTCTGGTACTATTAATAGCAATGCTTATTTTAGTAATCGGACTAAAAAGGTGATGAAGAGCAGGATATGCGTGTGTGCATTCATGCGTTATATGAGTCTGTGAATCAAAGTGCTATCTTCTTGGCCTGGGAATAAAAGAAGAACATCTCTGCATAATGTTAATCCGTAATGGAATTCTGGTTTAGACCTGGGAATGCTGCTGCATATGCTGTTGGAATTCAAAGCACTGTAAGAAAGTGAAAGAGAGTAAGAATGCAGTGGTCAGTGTGGAGACTGAATGACAGTGTGTTGAGGTTGAAACTCTTTGAGAAGTAAGTTATATTATGACTGACTTATATTCGGTGAAGGACATAGCCTAGGTATATTAACAGCCGCCCAAGTATATTTGGTGACACATTTTTGCTTTTATTGTTTTTATCCACTTTTACTTTTTTATCCGCCTGAGATAATGAAACCATCCACATTCGATTTAGAGGCTGTTCACGTCACATCACGTCTAAAAACGCATGGAAAACGCCAGCCGTGGCACTTACAATAGCGCTCGTTGCTAAGCAACCATGAGCCGCGTTCTCCATGAAGACGAATAAGTTTCAGCAAAGGATAACCGTATTTCCAGACCTTGCATTAGCTTTACTACTAGATTATCATACTACTTATGGAGATGAGAAATAAAAAACCCGCCCTGTACAGGTATGATCAGCTGTTGGTCCATCTTGGCAGAGCTTTCGATCTCTTTTTGAGCACGTTCGTCCCGCGTCTACATTTAAAATAACGAACTTGAGCGTGTAAAAGACGCGACATGTGAATGGCCCCAAACTAGGTATTGGAAAGTCTCCCCTCGCTCTACGCGTTCACTAGCCCCTCACTGCAGAACACTCGAGATCCAGGGGCGGAGTCGGGTAAGTTAGGTTATGGGATATGTAAAGTGGGAGGAGTTGGATCTAGAACCAGGGGTTGGAGATGGGTAGGTTTAGGGATATGTAAAGTGGGAGGAGTTGGATCTAGATCCACCCCCTGGATTTTGTGTTCTGCAGTGAGGACCATCTCGACGTGGTGGATATTTCACAGACAAAGGTCTGGTGTGCGCGCGAGTGTGTGAGCGTGATCATGTTCCCTCCACATTGCATTTATAAAGAACAGTTGGCCACATCCAGAACAATTAATGGATCTCTATGGGTCCTCTGCTGGATGTATATGGTAATTACACTAAAAATGTATTTCCTACAGATTTGTCTTACCAGCAGATTAAAGAATTCTGCCTCTAACACCTAGATCAATATCCATAAACAACTCATAATTTATTTTGATTATCATTAAAGTGTTTTTTTTTCATAAAAATGTAATATTTCATATGCATGCACATTGTGTAGTTGAGAAATTTTGCGGTAAATGGATAAAAAAGTACTTCATATCCCCCAAAACACAGCATAATCTGTATCAAAATGAATTTCAATAAATAAAAATATTTTTAAAAATCATGCATTATTTGATGTTTGTCACATAGATCATTTTTGTGCAGTGGGTAACAGGAGGATTTTCCACCTGGCTATCACCGGAAGTATATTTCAAACCTGTGGGAAGCACTGAAACCGGTAACTTGCCTTTTTCAACTATTCAATAAAAGAACTGGCTCATAAGAGGAATTTGTTCGGAAATCAGACTATACTCTTCATAGTACTATGTGTTTTTGATTCATTAAAAGAACCAGTTAAGAATCATGTGTGGCTATTCATGCTGTATGTTTTTATGTCAGTATAAGAAACGGCTCAAGTGAGTCACTTAGATAAAATATGATTTTTTTTTTAATACATGGTGAAGATTTTGACATGGTTTAAGGTTTGATGATACTGCGTTGCAGGTAAAATGGCAGTATCAGATGATAATACCATGGTGCTTTGATATCTACCATAGTACTAAATGATTACCATATTAATTTAAATGGTGCTCCAATGTACTTTAAAGATTTCTATGGTATATATCCTAAATATCATGGCACACGGGTCAACCTGTTGAAAGCCATAGCTATGGGAATTAAAGATATAAGAGCTTTTAAATGTGATGTTTAAAATCTTAAGCAAAAATTCCACATTTCTTTGCTAATCCCCTAATCAAGATCCAACGGAAAACACAAGACTAATCTAAGCCTGGCTCAGGCAATTGTTTAAATGACAGAAAAATGCCACACATTCCCATTCTAACGACAGACTGATGCTGAGTCTTACTTCCATTCTCTCAGCACAGCATTCTTGCAGCTCTAATCTCTAACAGAACATTATATAACTCAGTAATGCTATTCAGATACACACTTATGTGTTTAAGGAGAAAGAGAAAAAGACAAAAGTGAGTGGATTGAGAGATTTTTTGTGAAGGTGAAAATAAGGATAGAAGCATCTAGCCAATGCAAAGTGAGACTTAACTTTTTCAAAACTGCAAAAATTCCTTATCACACTAATCACACACTTCAGAGATCTCAGAGAGATCCTCCTGCATCATGTCCTGAGAAAACTCTCCAGAAATCATTACACTTTGAGAGATGTCCAGAATAATGCCATCGACATTCCATAAGGTTGGCAGCGACCTTACATTATTATTTAACCAGCTCTGTCAGCAGTTTGAAAAGTCTTCAACACCTCCAAATAATCAACAGCAGTGCTGGCCCACATTCTGCATTCCAGAAGTGGCAAACAATATTCCAGCATTCCATACTTTACACTTCACCACCACCAAGGGTCCTGTTTTAGGGAGGTTTTTCCATAGTTTCTCTTGTTTTAGTAAGGTTTGTCCATAGCTTCTCCCTGGAGGAGTTCTATAAATGGAAAGCAGGACCAAATCTTAAGCCTTGGAGACGGGAAAATTGCAATCAAAAATAGTTTATTGACCAAATAACTGAGTAAAATGACTTGGTGAGTCCCAAAGTCACAATAAACAAAATATATAATTAACATAGAGGATATGAGGTAAGGTAATGTAAATGTAAAAAAAAAAAAAGAGTAAATATGTTGAGGTCATTGTAGTGTATGGAATGTTTTGGCATATTAAACATTAGCTGGAGTGAATGCAACAAGCAGGCTGAGAGATGCATGTGATCACAGCTGTGTGCTGATATTGAGACCAGCGATTTCAATAAACCAGATGCTGATATTGACTAACTTACCTTTTAGACACAATATTGCCAGTAATTTCGTGTAATAGTTCGTAAGTAATCAAAACAGAGCCATTGCGCTTCTCCAAGCAACACACAGTAGTGATGTTTCGCTTTTGACTGAATCAATGTTTTTGAACTAATGAGTTGAGTGAATGATTCAATGACTCACTCAAATGAATCAGTTTGAATTAGTTTGAATTAAGTGTATAAAATCAATGACTCATTCATAAAGTAGGTAGTCACTTGTCACTACCTACTGCTGTATCGAAGTAACCTGCAGAAAAAGTCAAAGAAAAAATCCCACCAGTATACACAGACTCGCTGCTGTATAAATATGGAAATTAAATTGAAAGTGTTAAATAGCTGCATTCCAGAGCATGATAAAAAAAACTTTTTTTACCTGGCTCTGAATTGCTTATGGGAAGGAAGTGCTGGAGAAGTGTAGTGTGGCTAACAATGTCACCTGACTGCTTCCTGATCCTTGACCGAGCCTGACTGGGCAACTTGCAACCACACAAATGAGGTAAGGATGAACCAAGTGATGGTTGTGGAAAAACTTAACATTAACATTCTTGACATCCTCTTTTGGTCCACAATCATCCGTATTGTCGTCAATTGGTTCTTTTCAATCACCTGAATGGCTTAATGGAAAATGAATCACAGCCTGCTTGGCACCCATAGTTCCAACTCAACTGACCTTATCTGGACATGCCATCCACCTTGTTATAGTCAAGACCAGTTCAAGATAATAAGTGAGATCAAGCCTAGAACAAAACACAAGCCAGGTCTCTCAAGGCCCCAACACCAGTTGAGACAGAGATGATAAACAATTTTGTATATTTGTATATATTTATATATCTTTGAACATATGTTTGTTTGGATATACACCAAAATGCACAATATGGATGTATTGATATGTAAAACATAAAAGCATTATATTTCTAAAGCTGTGCATATGCTTTGTATTGTCACCCTTTCTCATCAAACAACCTTAAAGGGATAGTTCACCAAAAAATGAAAATTATCCCATAATTTACTAACCCTCAAGCCATCCTAGGTGTATATGACTTTCTTCTTTCAGTCGAACACAATCGGAGTTACATTAAAAAATATTCAGGCTCTTCCAAGCTTTATAATGTGAGTGAATAGTAATCGTGATTTTGAAGGCCAAAAATTTCTAAAATTAGAATTTTTGAAGAGAAATGTCGGAGGAGCTTGAGTTTGTTGTCCAGTCCTATTTGTCTGAACCACGAGAGGCATCTACTCTCACATTAGCTTCACATCTGAAGCTACTCCAACATCCTTTGTCATACGTCGGAACGCGACCCTCTCATGAATGAGCAGACGGGATTGTAACTGGAAGCTAGTGATTATAGTTAATAAAGTTATAAACATGGATATTTTTCTTACAGAAATGCATCTCTTCACTTCAAAAGGCCTTTATTAACCCCCTAGAGCCGTATGGATTACTTTTATGATGGATGTATGTGCTTTTTTGGGCTACAAAATCATTCACTTCCATTATAAAGCTTGGAAGAGCCAGATTATTTTTTAATTTAACTCTGATTGTGTTTGACTGAAAGAAGAAAGTCATATATACCTAGGATGGCTTGAGGGTGAGTAAATTATGGGATCATTTTCATTTTTGGATGAACTAACTGTTTATGACACAGATGTAGAACAAGGTCATGACCTAAGCTCACCTTTGTATACATCTGAGTCCTGAGATCCAGAACAAAGGATAAAGGCAGGAAATTTATGTTGATCTCTGAAGCTAAACTGTTATCCAGGAAAGAGGAGAATTCCGGAAGGAACACTTCAACCCTCTTTACTTCTGCTACTCTAATCCTTTAAACCATAACTGCTTGGCCCTGATGCGAGACTCATAATAATCCTTTTAAATCATGGCTGGATGAGAGAGAAAGAGAGAGAGAGAGAGAAAATAAATGAGGGAGAGAGAACAAAAAACAGAGGAAGAAGAGCAAGAGTTACAGTATGTGACCTATCACTTCAGTATATGTGTGTAACATACCAAGTCACATAGAAAGGAAGTTTAATTTGGAGCAATGAAGATCAAAGGGTTGGATCACGTACGAGTTTGTACATTACTGGATTATTTTCAGCTTTTTTGTTCAAATCCCACATCAGAAGTATTAACCTGATTAAAAACATGAAAAGAGAGCCAAAGCAAAAGAAAAAAAAAGAAGAAAAGCATTGCTTATATTAGTCCACCTCTATGTGTACTACTAAGCAGAAGGGCCTTCCATCTAAGTGTGCCTCATTGAGAGCTCAACAACACACCAGCACAAGGATATAGTTCAGGTATCCACACGCACATGATCACAAAGCCCTGTCTGTATGCTTATTTACCATATACATGGACGCTGTATAGAAAATAGAGCTTAAATGCACACACTTACGCACATGAGATACACACATACGCACGGTATACATATATACTATGAGTCCTATGTTGTGAATTTGGGTCAAGATGTAGGACAAGCATTTCATTCCACAGAGTGGTGTTACATAAGAAAAATACACACAGATGGCCTGAATAAGTCGAACTCAGAAACATCCTAGAGCCTGTGAATATCAGAAGATCTTGGAGTACAAACCCGTCATAATAATAAAGCTGCAAGCAATTTAAGAGCCAACCACAATAAGGCCTATAGGCCGTAAGCTTGACCTACATTCAACTCTGCACAAGGCAACATCAAGAGGTAAAACAACAGAAGTACAAAGTTAGCTTTGGTGTGTCGCCAAACAGACATACATACCTCTTGTCAAGCACAAAAAGTTATGTACTTGAGAGACATAACTTAAGAAACTTAAGAGGTTGAGTGTTGACAAGATACAACTTCTCTTGATTGGTGTTTTCAAAGACAATTTTCTTGGCATCTTACAGGA
The DNA here is from genome assembly GCF_024489055.1 of Chanodichthys erythropterus. NCBI lineage: Eukaryota > Metazoa > Chordata > Actinopteri > Cypriniformes > Xenocyprididae > Chanodichthys > Chanodichthys erythropterus. The sequence continues at coordinate 3,658,151 of NC_090224.1, read as the reverse complement.
AAACTGTTTGGAATGAAAAAAATATTTTTGCCAACTGCGTCTCAAGATTATCAGACTAAAACTTAGGAAAGATCCAAAAACTACATGATTCGAAATCTCCAAAGAATTTCAAAAAGGCATACATGTAATTTTGTAGATCATGCTGTATTGTCAAATATATTTTGTCAATTATACTGCGAATGGTGCCAGTCATGCTTGCCTATTTCTTTTTAAATACACCACAGTGTTAGTAACAAGCAGCAGTTTGAAGCAGAATTTTCAAAATGGGGGGATGGCAATGTGGCTGATTTTAATATAATTGGCTCTATATGGCCCAAGGAATCTAAATGATCTCTTCGAGCTGACTTTGTGCCAAATATTTGAAGCATAAAAAATTTATATTAGTAGTACAAAATGTATAAATATAGTATAATAAACTGTAGAACAGTGTATTGCTGAGATACAGCCTTACTTCTGTTTGGCTTTTGAAAATAAAGTATTTTAATATCTTTTAGCCAGCATGTTCTCAAGATGATCTGATACAAATTTGGAGAAGATATGATGAAAGCTGTGGAGATGAGCTTGAAAAAAGTATGCTTTTGTCAAAATTCCAAGATGGGTACTAATACAGAAAAGTTTTGTTGAGTTTGGCATGAGCCAAGAAACCAGATGAAACTACTTTGTTTCTAGGCCAAATGGTTCAAATGTTACAGACAAGAAGTCAAAATTGATGTTGGCACTAGATGGTTAGAGTGGGAGACTGACCGTTTGCACACTCATTGAGTTCCATGGACTGCCTTAGACTCCCAAGAACAATAAGAAAACTAACTAAATAGATGCCTATGCACATTCAGTTCTTGGCCCCTAATAATACACAATCTCTTTGTCTTGAAAACATAAATGCACACCAAACAACCAGTATAATTGGTTCCAACCTGCTGCTAGATTGCCTTGGCTGAAGGGTCTCTACAGTTTTCAGATGGTTTGTTTCCTCCAGAGTTGCGTGAGATGTGAATATGTGATTTAAGCAGTTGTATTATTTCAAGGTGATCACGTTTGATAGGAAATATAGATTGAGGCACAGGCAGTATGCAGTATTTTTTAGCACTGAGCCTCAATTATGGCAGCTCACGCTATGGAGCTCCTACAAACACACACACTTACAAACCAGCTTTCCATCTCTATCCCCTTTAACCTATGTATGACTAAAGCAGAAAGTATGAGCTCTAACACAATCCATAGCCATCCTCATCAAATAAAGACACACAGCATGTGTCATCAGTCCTCTACAAGCAGGAGGCTGTGTGTGTTCAATATCTTATTGAGCATTACAAAAAGACAATGACATTAAGTGGCACAAACCATATTTATGTTTGATTCGTTCAAAACACTAGCTTGAATTGAGGATGATGGTAGCAACACCGAAGTCATGTTTTTAAATACAGGAAATGCATAAATTAAAATATTCATAAAATTAAGACTATGAACTGCATCTTTATTTTAATTTTCCTTTAAGATCTACAATTAAGCAAACTTCACAGGACTGAACATTGACATTCAATGTTCATCAAGACATGAAAGAAATCTTGTAGGAAGTATGTAGTTTTACAGCTTTAATTTTCATCAAAATGGAAGGGCCCATGAAGAATATAAATGTAATATTTTTCAGAATTTGCATGATTTTCATTGACACGTAGAAAAAGTGGGTCATAGTAGTTTCAAGAGTAAATTAATAATCCTCTGTGATTAATTATTCCGCACTATCGGTGAAAGGGCAAAAATAACTATGATTAGAATATAAAGTCTAGATGAGAGAAATGATTCTGCAAAGGAGCTGGAGATTAGAGATGTATGAAGCACTGCTCATATAGAAGTCACTTTCAAACCAAGCAGCTTTCTGTTGGTCAGTGTGACTGTTGAAGTTGAGGAAAACACGTTACTCGGACTACAGATGGCCTTAGTGGTGTGCACATTAATCAAAGGACAGAAGTTTAAAATATTTGTTGTCATGTATACTTGGACACACACACACTCACCTGCCACTTTATTAGGGTACACCTTGCTAGTACTGGGTTGGATTGCCTTTTGTTTTCCGAACTGCCTTAATTCTTCATGACATAGATTCAACAAGGTGCTGAAAAACATTTCTCACAGGTTTTGGTCCATATTAATATGATAGCATTACACAGTTACTGCATATTTGATGGCTGCAGATGTATCCATGATGCAAATCTCCCTTTCCACCACATCCCAAAAGTGCTCTATTGGATTGACATCTGTTGACTGTGGAGGACACTGTGAGATTTGAGCTTTGTGACAGTGTTATCCTGCTGGAAGTAGCCATAAAAAAAAGGTACACTGTGGTCATAAATGGATGGACATGGTCAACAATACTCCCGGTAAGCACTGTTTAAACGATGCTCAGTTGGTACTAAGGGGTTCAAAGTGTACCACCACCAGCCTGAATTGTTGATACAAGGCAGGATGGATCCACACTTTCATGTTGTTTATGTCAAGTTCAGACCCTATCATCTTAATGTCGTACTGATTTTTTTCTCTTTTTCGAACCATTCTCTGTAACCACTAGAGATGGTTATGCGTGAAAAGCCTAGCAGATCAGCAGTTTGTGAAATACTGAAATACCAGCCCATCTGGCATCAACAACCATGCCACATTCAAAGTAATTTAAATCACCTTTCTTCCCCATTCTGATGCTCAGTTTGAACTTCGGCAGATTGTCTTCACCATGTCTACATGTCTAAATGCATTGCAGCCAAGTGATTGGCTGATTAGATATTTGTGTTAACAAGAAGTTGAACAGGTGTGTAACTAATAAAGTGGCCGGGGTGTGTGTGTGTGTGTGTGTGTGTGTGAGTGTGTAAGTGTGTGTTCAGTCCCAGTCATCTGAGAAACACCCCCACAATGATGCTGCTACCACCACACCTTACTGTTGGGATGGTATTTCCATGTGTCTTCACTGAAGAGAGGCTTAAGTCTGGCAACTCTGCCATAAATCCCAGATAAGTGGAGTGTTGCAGTGATATTTGTCCTTCTGTAAGATTCACCCATCTCCATATATGATCATGGAGCTTCTCGATCACCACTCTAACCTATATATATATATATACATATATATATATATATATATATATATATATATATACAGAAGTCAGCTTCAAGTCTCTCAAGGAGTTTGTAAGGCCGCTCCCCGTACATTCACATTTCCACAACAATTACACTCCAACAGAGTCAACTATGTCATTACTTCAGGTTGGATGATTCTGATTGGCTAAGAAAAATAGACAAGATACAAGACACGTGGACAGATAGTAAGTCTCCCTTCATCATGGTGATGACGAGGGAGACCCTAGATGTAGGTACCGGATGTCCTTTTGGGGTCATGACATAGCGTCTGCTGGTCTCGAGCAGAATGCCAGTTGTCCAGAACAAAGGGAGCTGCACAGAACACTTAACGCAAATACACAGATACACATGATTCACAGCTTCTTCAAGGCTGAAGTTGATCTGAGCTCTGCTCTGAGCAGGAAACTTTCCCCAAAACATACTGATAACATGTTCTTTTCTCTCAGTGAGAGGTACAAAAGAAAAAGAAAATGCTTTAACATACATTGAAGAAGTCATTCAAATAATTTAACAGAAATATAAATGTTGATTAAAAGATATATATTGAAGCGACAGTGGATTCCAGAACCCATCCCTTCAATATATATGTCTGGACATGTAGTGTCAAGGTCTTTATTCCACTGCACACATGTACCTAGATGTTTAGAGCACTTGACAAAAAAGCTGTGGATTGTTTGCTGTTTATTCCACTTTGTGAGCAGAACAAGACATTTATTGCACTTGAGAAAAAAGCTGGCTGCAAATTGTTTGGTGATGGTGCCACAGGGCACAGGTGGCTTGACATTTACTGCACTTAAGGTAAACGCTGTGTTTCACTCGGTAATGATGCCACCGTGCACGTCTAAATGTTTAGTGTACTTGAGAAAAAAAAAAAGACTCAAAATTGTGAAAAACAAGAATTGATGATGCCACAAGGCACATGTAGCTGGAAACGTAGTGTACTTGAGGGGAATGCTGAAGAATGTTTGATGTCAATACCACTGTGCACGTGTAGACATTTAGGGTACTTGAGGAACAATCCATTTATGTTGGGTAATGATGCTTCTGTGGATGGGTAGATGGACTGTTTACTTTCTGAAAAAGACACAAATTGCTTGGTGATGATGCTACAAGACAGATGCAATTTGACTTTAGTGTACTTGAAGTAAATGCTGCAGATTATTTGTTGTTCCACTGCACGTGTACCGTAGTTACTGTAGATCAGGGGTAGGCAAGTTCAGTCCTAGAGAGCCGCTATCCTGCAGAGTTTAGCTCCAACCCTGAAAAAAACATTCAGCTGCCTATAGCCTTAGTAATCCTGAAGAGCTTGATTAGCTTGTTCAGATGTGTTTGATTAAAGTTGGAGCTAAACTCAGCAGGACAGCGGCTCTCTAGGACCGAACTTGCCTACCCCTGCTGTAGATGTCAAGTGTACCATATTGTTCAATATATTGTTCGGAGCGCCAAAGTCATGTGATTTCAGCCGTTGGCAGTTTGACATGCGATCTGAATCATGATTCGACACACTGATTCATTTATGCTCTGACGCTTCATGAAGCAGTGTTTTGAAATCGGCCATCACTAAATAAGTCGTTATTTTGTTTTATTTGGCACTCCAAAAATATTCTCGTCGCTTTATAATATTAATATTGAACCACTGTACTCACATGAACCGATTTAAATATGTTTTAGTACCTTTATGGATCTTGAGAGAGGAAGTGTCATTGCTTCCTATGGAGGCCTCACAGAGCCACCGGATTTCAACTTAAATATCTTAATTTGTGTTCCGAAGATTAACGAAGGTCTTACGGGTGTGGAACGGCATGAGGGTAAGTAAAACATGACAGAATTTTCATTTTTGGGTGAACTAACCCTTTAAAAGCGTCTTTGATGTTTCCATGATTTCTACAAAATAAAACCGTGGGTAACGCGGATATGATGGCATTGACAGGCGACTCCCTCACACTTCCCGGATCCTTGGTTAAAATAGCAATTTTCTCACGATTTACAAATAGTTGGAAACATTTTGGATATTGTAAGTACTCAACTGAACAAAATATATAGCCTAGTGGTTTTTGGATATTTTACTGCAAAAAATGTACATATTGCAGCTTTAAGACCAGACACTGAAGTGATAAAAGTGGCTGCAGATATAGTGAGTTCAAGTGATTGGGGAGTGAGAACAGGTGTGAGCCAGAGAGGATGATGGGAAGTGTAGTGCTGAGGGTGACTGAACTGGTGACTGTGACAGGTTGATCGATGTACCGCCGAGCGTCCAACTTTGAGTGGCGTTCCAGACGTTATTTCTTATAATTAGGTGGGGATCCAAATTCCAATCTGTTTGGAACACAGCATAAAATGACCCCATTTTTCAGATGTATTTCCAAGAAAAAAAGAAAAACACTATTTTATATTCAGAACAATATGGGTACTTGAAACAAAGCCTACACAAATCTAGCTGGATGTTTAGCGTACTTGAGGAAAAAGAGTGCTGCTTGTTTATAATGCCACAAATCCATCATAAACATGTCCATACGACCTGTGTGCTATAAATTTTATGAATTCATACAGTAGCATTGTGTGAAAAACATACTAAAATTTGATTTTTTAATCAGAGTTCAGGAGATAAGTAGCAGTGTCCAAAATGTGAACAAACTGTTGAGTCAGAAAACTTGTCTGAATGATTTGTTTGCAAATTGGCCTGATCAAGTTCAAGGTCAATTCAGTAAATCAAAGATCTGATTAAATAATGGTTTAAATTAAGTTATGTTCCTCATACAAAGCTATTGCAAGACTTCAAAACATTAGGAATATATCGCACAAGTCATATGAACCACTTTTATGATACTTTAATGGTGCTTTTCCATACTTTTTGAAGCTTGAAGTCCCTGTTCATTGCAACTGCATGGAACCAGTACGGTTCTTCAAAATTTCTCTTTTTGTGTTCTAAACAAGAAACAAAGTCAAATAAAGCTGCAAGCAGCGATGAAAGGGCCCTCGCACCCGAGCTCACCACCACCCATTGGCCTCAGGAAAACAGTGAACAGTGGGCGACATGCATGTAAGCGAGTAAATACAGGCCAGGACTTTAGGCCAGGACTCTTATCACTCATGTGAAGTTTGGGGCAGATCAGACATAGTATGCCTGAGTTACAGCAGCTTCCTCTTTCATGGTGAAACATCAGACTTTGTCGGTCACCACGGACACGCCCTTCAACGAAAACTCAAGATATTTGCAATTTAACATCTCAAAGGCCTTTAGATTAGACTGGCCATATATGATGTTGATCTGGTTTAATCTCTATGAGGAGTTAATTACAGTGTAAAACATGTCATTTCCTGTTGCCCCCAGGTGGCGCTATGACTGTAACTGAATATTGTCATATAGATGTCTTCAGGCCAGGTCTCTAATAAAACATGTGAAGTTTGGGGCAGATCGGACATTGTTTGTCTGAGTTACAACAACTTCCTTTTTCATGGCGAAACATCGAACTTTGTCAGGGCGCCACGGACACGTCCTTCAGCGAAAACTCTAGATCTTCGCAATTTAACGTCTCAAAGGCCTTTAGATTAGTCTGACCAAAAATGATGTTGATCTGATTAAAGCTCTAGGAGGAGTTCGTTAAAGTACAACATGTGGAAATGGCAAAAACTGCCAAAATTTTGTAGAGAAAATTCAAAATATCTCATTTCCTGTTGGGTTTACAAACTTTGCACCCAGGGGCTTTTTTGTAGGTATTGGGCTGTTACATCTGTCTACCGAATTTCATAACTGTACGTGAAACGTAGCACGAAGGGCGCTTAATTGAAATTTTGTAGGTGGCGCTATCGAGCCATTTTTCCACACCTAATTCTGAAACCCCTATCAGATGTAAATTTTCACCACATCCGAAACGTGTGCAAAGTTTCATGAGTTTTTGAGAACGTTTAGGCCCTCAAAAATGCGATTCATTTTGGAGAAGAAGAATAATTGGCTGAGCAATTCCAATAGGGTCCTCACACCATCGGTGCTCGGGCCCTAATAAGTAAATGTTAAAGTTAAATATGTGAGTGCAGTAATATACAGTGCTCTACACAAACAATGGACAATTTCAGTCAAGTTTCTTACATAACCTGGACACACATTCCCATCTACCATAAAACAGATCAAAGCAAGAGGAATGGTGACATGGTGGTGTGTTTAAAATAGTTATAGCCGTCTTTAAACACTGACAGACAAAGTGAATTCCTCAGAGTTTCTACTATAGACTACAGCTAGCCAAAGAAGCTGCAGTTTAATATCTTTATTAATGGGCCTGCAGTGTCTCAGTGACACTTTCACAGAATCACAATGAAGTGTTTGCGAGCGTGTGGAAGAGCATTTACATGCAAATTCAGTAGAAATTATGATTCAAGTGCTGTGTTGCAATATTCAAGGTAAATCCATTCATCCAACAAACATGTAAATAGAGGGAGCATGTGTGTTTAAATAAAGTGAGTGAGTGGGCATATGTATGAGTTAATCAAGCCTATGTTATATTAACAGATAGGATCTGCCATAGCCTGTTCCATGTACATTAATATTTTTCTTTCTAACAGCTGCTTTGTTGCCAGTGCGACTTGTCTTTATAAGTGGCAATTATCTACACCAATATCTAGTCCCATAAGCATATGACACAATGAATATTAATCAGTGCCACACATTTAGTGTATTTTACAGTATCTCACAAAAGTGAGTCCCTCACATTTCAGCAACCATTTTATTATATGATCTCAAGTGACAATACTATAGAAATGAAAATTGGATATACTTTAGAGTAGTCAATGTGCTGCTTGTATAGCAATATAGATTTACTGTCCTCTAAAAAGAACTGTCTAAATAACTAGCAACAAAAGTGAGTACACCCTAAGTGAACATGTCAAAAACTGTGTCCAAAGTGTCAATATTTTGTGTGAGCACCACTGTTATCTAGCACCGCCTTAATCCTCCTGGGCATGGAATTCACCAGAGCTGGGATCTTCTTCCACACCTCCGTAATGACATCACAGCTGCTGGATGTAAGACACATGGCCATTCTCCACCTTCCGCTTGAGGATGCCCCACAGGTGCTCAACGGGGTTCAGGTCTGGAGATATACTTGGCCACTCCATCACCTTCAACTTCCTCAGCAAAGCAGTTGTCATCTTGGTGGTGTGTTTAGGGTCGTTATCATGTTGGAAATCTGCCGTTCGGCCCAGTTTCTGAAGGGAGAGCATCATGTTCAGAATGTCACAGTACATGTTGGAATCCATGTTTCCCTCAATGAAGCACATCTTCTCAGTACCAGCAGCACTCATGCAGCCCCAGACCATGATGCCTCCACCACTATGCTTGACTGTAGGCAAGACACAATTTTCCTGGTACTCCTCACCAGGGCGGGCACACATCCTGGACACCATCTAACTATGAGCCAAACAAGTTTATCTTAAGTCTCATCAGACCACTGGACATGGTTCTAGTAATTCATGCTCTTGGACAGGTTGTCTTCAGCAAACTGTTTGCAGGCTTTCTTGTGAGCCAGCTTCAAAAGAGGCTTCCTTGTGGACAGACGACGGCCATGCAAACCAACTTATTGCAGTGTGTGGCTTATGGTCTGAGCACTGACAAGCTGTCCTTCCAGTTCTGCAACCTCTAAAGCAATACTGGCAACACTTCTGTTTTTTGAAGCCAGATTCTGCACCTGACGCACAGCACAAGGTCTCAACTTCTTTGATTCAACTTCTTTGGCCTGTTCTGAGTGGAAACCATCTTGGAAAACCTCTCTCTATGGCCCCGGCCACTGTGCTGTAACTCAGTTTCAGGGTGTTACCGATCTTCTTATAGCCTAGACCATCTTTGTGGAAAGCAACAATTTTAATTCTCAAATCCTCAGAGAGTTCTTTGCCAAGAGGTGCCATGTTGAACATCCAGTGGTCAGGATGAGAGAATTGTACTCAAAGCACCACATTTAAACTGCTCTAATACATGATACACACATTTGTATGGTCCTAAGCAGATAAAGTCATGAACATGATGAATAGGACATGTGGCTTTGAATGGTTAAACGAAGTACATCAGTTATCACTTGTACCTTACTTTTGTTGCCAGCTGTTTTGACAATAATGGCTGTATGTTAAGTTATTTTCAGAGGACAGTAAATGCTATACAAGCAGCACATCGACTACTCTAAAATATATCGAAGTTTAATTTCTATTGTCCCTTAAGAAGATATACTAAAATGGTAGCTGAAATGTGAGGGGTGTACTCACTTTTGTAAGATACTGTATATTACAAACTCAGGAACATTATGATTCAGTCAGTTTAAAAAACAAATGAAAATATGACCACTTCTACAAAACACTGCGTGAAGAATTGAAACACTGTGCCTAATTCTACAAGAGTCCTGTGGCTCTATCGCCCCCTACAGAAGAAAATACCGAATAGGAAACATATAGACCCTGAATACAGCTAAATAAAATACCAAAGTATCCTTTGAGTTTATTTGTGCTGAAATGCATGCTGGGAACACACACCTTAAATAAATGAATAACGTGTGAACTAAATTGCTTGTTAGCCTAATTAAGACAACATTTGATATTTGATACAACAAGTTTGCAGATCTTTTTATGAATGAACTTTGTTCATAAAACTAACTTTTGCCTTCTTAGAAAGATGAAAATGTACACTGGGTTATTTTGGCAACATTTGAGAAGTAAGACTCAAAATTCAGGGAGAAAGACAAAGGGAGCAACAAAACAATAAATGAAAGCAGTTCAGTAACAGGATTCACTTCTAAACATATGGCGCACAAACTCGACTCTCTGTCAAGACTCAAAAAAAAAAACAAGGGAATGTAAATAGACCAAACAATGAAACCAAATTCAACACAGACGTAAATTATTAATCATACTAAAAATAACAGGAACAACCGACCACAAAAGAAAAACAAGCTATTCAGATCTGTGCCAACTAAGGGAACATTTCAATTCAAACTGCACTGAATGTCCTTTTACACAAAGTAGCTTTTTTAAGTTACACAAAATTCATTAGACATATCAGTGGTCTGTGTCTGAGCAGATATATATCTAGACATCACCATGTGTAAAGAATAATCAGAACCCAGTGTGTGATGAAGAGAGAATGAAAGGTACTGTGATTGATCATCCGTTGAAGTTTGTTACTATAATAAGAGATGAAACACTGCCCTCTGGCCTCAGCCAGCAGAAGTACAACTAGCGTCATACACATTCAACTCCACATAACACAAAAGCCAAGATACCCCCAGAATACTATTTACATGTTCTAATTTATTTATTAAATAAATACATGAATTAAATATTAATTTATATCTATTAATTAGCAATTTCACTCTCACTTATTGTATCTTTTCAGTATGTAGTCATATTTTATTAGCATGAGAGGAACTTGATTCTTAAGTGAGGTATCCTGTGCAGCCTGCTGTGAAGTGATTAAGTATCAGGGATGAAGAGGTAACCGCTGTGCGTTTGCGTCCTTTGCATGAATCGGTGTGTGTTTTGGAGGAAATGCTCCTTCTCCCTCTGGGTTAAATGACACCTGGCATTCCCATTACTACGCTGAAAAACAAACATATGGTTCTGGAGCACAACAAGCATATCTCCGCACGTGCGCACGCGCACACACACACACACACACACACACACACACACACACACACACACACACACACACACACACACACACACACACACACACACACACACACACACACACACACACACACACACACTCACAGTGAAAGAGTAAGTGTTAGAGAAATGGGTGTCGAACACACTTGTGTGTCCTTTGAGACAAACCCAGAAAGACATGTTTATGACATCCTGTCTTGTTTCACCCTATTTCATAACTAAAGATCTCTCCCTTTCTGTGTCTATTCAGCCATCCATCTGCAGTTACTACATTTCTCATTCACTCCCTCTCTTTGCTTAACACACAAAAATGAGAAGCAGAGCTTTGGTGTCTATTTATTTGAGTGTAAATTTACTATATATCTTTTTTTCTTCACAAAAATGCATATTTTTCTTTGCAATGAAGTATTAAAATGAAATGAGCAAATAGCTGGAAATTATACAATTAAAACTAGAGATGCACTGATATATAAAAGAAAATTTTCACACAATCTGATATCGGCCGATGGTTTAAAAACAGCCGATAGTCAGGGCCGATATATCCTGTCAATCAAAAGAGGGCAGGAAAATGCACTGAATTTGTGCTTTGTGTTAATAAAATGCAAATAATGTTCGATGTTGATGTTCAATATTAATAGTATTTATGCATTAATAACATTCATAAAGTTAAGAAATATTGATTTAATTGAATTAATCTTCAGAATTTGATGTGTGTTAATATTAATTTGAGCAATGTGTTTGTTTATAACTGATACCAGTTACTCTAAAACAAGTTGAGGAAATGGAGAGAAAGTTTTATTTGCATTTCTTTCAAAATATAATAATTAAAACTATAACGATTAATTATTAATTGTAATGAAATTATCATTCATTTAAAAGAAGGTGTAAAAGGCAGAACCCCCAAACCACTGGTATCGTTACTGCTATCGGCAGATATCACTGAATAATCGGCGGTATCGGTGGAGAAATTTACTATCGGTGCATCTATAGATAAAATGCAACTTCATGAATTAATTTAGATGTAAAATGATGCAAGACGATTTAAAACATGTTTGGTTTGTATTTGCCAGCTTTATTTTTATTGATGCATTTTTTTCAATTTTGATAAAACTTTTCTGATGCTTACTGGATTCTGATACTGGATTTTAAAATAGTCTCAGACAAGTTCTACAGTGATGTTTTCAGACTTTTTGTTATTCATCCACTAAGCACCACAACTCCCAGTATAGTGAAAATAACACATGCTGCTTTATGAGTGCTAACTGACTCTAAACAAACCACATTAGGTTTTGAAATAACCCTTTATTTCTCTATAAACACTGCTAAAAAAAAAAAAGTTTAACATTCACTTCCCCCTGCTGGTTAAAACAGGTACAGTCAACACTGCTGAATGAGTCACACGTGTCATATTTAGGCTGCCTGTGAACTTGCAACAGCAAATCTGACACTTAACCATATATTGCAGAAATGCATTAAAACTCACTAAAGTACACACAGAGACGCATGAAATGCGAGCGACTCGGTCACACACCCACAAATGAATGTTTACGCAATAAAACACAAATAAAAGTATATGAGATGAGAACAAAACGAAGCTAACATTCAAGGGCAGTGTGTGGGATAGTGACTTCATGGGAATATGTCCGTCAGGTTTTATTTAACCTCAAGGGGGCACTGTGGCTCCAAGAATCAGGGGGTTCCGAGTCCCTATTGCTGGCAACTTTTATTCCGTCCACCCCCACAGTAACATGCAATTCAAGCCAGCGGCACACACCCACCCTCTCACACACATACACATTCACCCTGCACTAAAACTTGGCTGTTTTATTTAATTTTCCTCCGGGAGATTAGCGTCAGTCTCGCTTCGTCCAACTTCTCTCTTTTTATAACACAAAAAAAGGCAAGAAAAAAGCCCAAGCACTATACAGCCCAGATGTGCCTCTCCAGACGCATGCCCTCTCCTTCTCGATTTCCTCTGTTACTCCCTCCATACTTCCATTTCCTCCCTCTCTCTTACCTTCCTTTCTTCCCATCATCCCCCTTTTGCAAACAGGTCCCTTCTTATCACGAGTGCTGTCCCATGAAACACTGGGGAAGCCTGAGAAAATGATCTGTTGTGCTATTTCTCAATACTTTCTGTCTTGATTTCAACACAAACAAACTCAGTTACATTGTTCTCACAGATTGAGATATATGTTGGTGTTTATTTAACCGAAAGAAGTGTGAGAAATGACACAGGCGATTGAGGAGGGAATTGACTCTGCAATGAAAGCGAACAAAGTGCTGTTTATTTTGCTTGATGTTTTACTGTAGCACTCTATTCAATAATGGAATTATGCAAATCAAGTAATGTGCACAAATGGTTAAAGTAATGCAATTTGTATGACGCAATGCATACTGTATAATATTGGTCTATATAGAGTGCAACAGTGCCCTGAAGTGTTTTTGACCATTAATTTTACCCATAAGGATTTTTAAAAAGTCTTTGTTTAGGAGACATAAGCCAAAAATTAAACCAAACCAAACCACACCACACCACTGTGATCACAAAATCACAGCATTATAAACTTTAATTTGATGCAAAAGAAGTATTTGAAAAACAAAACAAAAGTACAGGACCATTTACTTAATGGCTTTAATGAGGGAAAGAACTACAATTGCAAATGACTGAGAAATATAAAACAAATGACTTAAAAATGCAAGACATTTTATGTTTATATATACAGTATGTACACTACCGGTCAAAAGTTTTTGAATGGTAAGATTTTTTTAACGTTTTTTATAAGAACTCTCTCCTGCTCACCAAGACTTTATTTGTTTGATCAAAAATACAGCAAAAACAGAAATATTGTGAAATATCTTTACAATTCATAAAATAGACAGCTTCAGAATAGAATAAAATAGCTTTAGAATAGAGTAAAATAGAAAGCTTTTGTAACTTTATCACTACCGTTCAAAAGTTTGTTTGTTTTTTTTTGGAAAGAAATTAATACTTTTATTCAGCAAGCATGCATTCAATTGATCAAAAGTGACAGTATACACATTTCTAATGTTGTAAAAAGAATTTTCTATTCATCAAATAATCCTGAAAAAAAGGGACATTTCAACATTGATAATAATAAAAAATGTTTCTTGAGAAGCAAATCAGCATAATAATGATTTCTGAAGCATCATGTGACACTGAAGACTGGAGTAATGATGCTGAAAATTCAGTTTTGCCAACACAGAATTGCATTTTAAAATATATTCAAATAGAAAACAGTTTTTTTTTTTAATTGTAAAAATATTTCACAATATCACAGTTTTTGCTGTATTTTGGATCAAATAAATGAAGTCTTGGTGAGCAGAAGAGATGTCTTAAAAAAAAACAAAAAACTTACTGTTCAAAACTTTTAACTGGTATTGGTATAGGGAGACTGACACTGTATCATTTGCAGTGCTTCATGGGAGTGGATTGGCGATAAAATATTATTTTGGATCAATTGGTGGAGATTTCTTTGCAGAATCACAAATGTCATTTTTCACCAGGAATTTCACTTTCAACCTTAATTATTTAAAAAAAAATATTATGAAGACTGAAGAAAAAGACCACATATAATCGATTAACAACCTTTTATTTCACAGTAAATCTGTCTAAAGGTTTATAAGTTATCATTCAAAATCATTTCCCTTATGGAGAAAATGAGTGGGAATTTTTCTTCCAGAACCTGTTTCACTCTTTTGGATATTTAATTGTGCATACTCATTTCCCCAATATAACATTTATAACATTTAGATTACCCTTTTCTTCAACTAACATTGACTTAAAGTTAATATTTACAAACATTAAAAATTTAATGCAGTAAATTTTAGCAAATATCAAAATTAATATCCATTTTTCAAGTGAATTTAATTTAGTTCTTTTTTTTTCAATTATTTATTTAGAGAAAATAGTATAGAATTTTAATCGGTCATTTTTCTTTTTGTGGGCTATAACATGGATTTAATTTTTAGCATGATTTTAATATCAGCGCATTCCTAAAGGAAAGTTACATACAGTACATTCTTGTACTAGATCAGTTTATATTCATCTTAAAGTCCCCCTGTAGTCAATTATTTTATCCCATAAAACTCATCTTTGATCACCAAAATAACATATTTAAAAAAAATAAATGCTTCATGCCTTAAAATAGCTTGAATGTAACTCTACACCCTTGCCTCATTTAATATACACGGATCAATGAATATACAAATTAGCCCCGCCTCCACTCGCTCATGCCAGCTCGGAGAGTCTTGCTACAGTGATGAGCAATTTGTTGTTTGTGTTGTGGATATTTAAGAAAAAAGCTTGCTTTGCTTCATATATTCAGTTTAATTTCTGATGCTTAAATTGTGTTTTAAATTATGAATTAGTAAAACGCCTTTGCAAAACCTTTGAATCCACTTGCATTCGTTTGGACTGCTCTCTCACTGAATCACCTGAAGCGATTTCTCAGTAAAACAGACAGTATCGAGAGAACAAGCAGCCGTGGATGTTTGACAATTTCATTGCTTTTTGGAGTTTTCAGATTTAAAAAAACATTCAGATGAAATCCTGCAGGCGCCTGTGCCTTCTCTGTACATGAAATAAATGCACATCCTTGAATGAGTGTGGATTTCCAGTGTATTTACTTAAACTTATCAGGTAGGCTAATATATGGTTTGATCCATTTCAGAGGTGGCCAAAATGAGAATTTAAAATGGCCTGAATAGCTCTCTCAGAACTTGACATGCGAGGCCACACTGACTGAATATGCACATGAATCACGCTCACACGCACACGCTCAGAGGAATATTGTTTTAGCTATGTTTTATAGTATTCAAAAGACGAAAACATGAACTTTATTGGCTTTACTTCAAGTCAGCTGTCACTTTACTTTGGCGCGAGCCCCATATGTGCTCGCACACTTGGCACAGCCCTTGAGACGGTTCTGTCATTAATTAATATGAATTAATATGATTGGCTTTTGCTTGACTATGTTATCAAACAGCTAATAATGTGGTGCTAATGTTACACACACCGTTCCTGTTCTTTATCTTATAGTCAGACAGCTGCCTTCTAACAATCAGTATCCTTACAAACACTTTGAACAACTCAATACGTCAGTGGAGAAAGGCCTATATTTCATCATAACATCATAATAGACTCGCTATTGCTAAATCTACACAATTTTTCATATCAACAGAACATATACCAGGATAACCTGGCTTCTGCTTCAGAGCAGTCATAGTTAATGTATGCTAAAGCCTGCCGGCACGTTGTTGTGATTGGTTACAAGGTAAAACCGCGGGTTTTAGACTGTCTTTGGTTCTCAGCAAAAGTACTCAGCAATGGTGCTGACTTATGAATTTGCACATGGTTTGTCTTAAAGCATATTAAAAACACTACATAGACATATAAACAATATTAAAAACTTGATTTTCACCACAGAAGGGGTCTTTAAGTATTTCTGAAATTCTTGTTATATATCATTGAACTAATCCCTCATCCACAATAACAATCTTGTCAAGCAGATAAAAACACTCATATCAAGCTACATAAAACCCACCAAGAATCAAAGCACAGAATAGTTTTGTTCTAGGACAAAGAGAAAAGACTGAAACATTTTGAGAATGTTAATTTTGAGTTCAAGGACACTGAAAACATAAATGAGTATGAAGCTTGAGTTGGCACTATGTTGACCTATTTCAAGACATCTCAGCAGCACACATCAGTAAAGTGAGTGTACGTGTTTAATCAGACATGATGTACTAATTAGCCGGTGAGGGCAGTGAAATGAGTGTGTGTAATGTGATCTGAGGCCGAAACCTCTGGCTCGGCCCTGAGCGTAATGTTCATGAGTGAAACTTGAACCGCACTTGAGTTTTCATAAGCAATGTGTGTGCATATGAATGTGTATGTTACGATGACCTCTGCTAGCTCAAATGATATATGAACAAGAGCAAGGGCTCTGTGTGTATGTGTTTACTTAGTTTAGGGGACAAAAAGTTGTCTCCAAAATTGAGCTAAAGCTGAAAAAATCTTTTTGAAGATATCCAGGACTGTGCCTATTGGAACAATTATATTAAATGAATTATACAATTTTATTTTAATTTAAAAATGCAGTGTTTTCTTTTGTGGTTTTGATTAGTTAATAGAATTAGATTCATATAAAAACAAAGTCCTAATTTAGTTGTGTACTCTAGAGTAAGATATAAAGTGTATTAGTGAGCTGTCATCAGTATTTTGCAAGGCTGTTCTGTAGGACAAGACTCTGGCATGACTTACAGTTATTTCACCAATGATCCAGCATGAAATTCTGCCTCGCTGCCAAACCAAACCACACACATCCACACCCTCAATGACCCTTGAGTATGAGTGTGCATGAATGTATTAACATATATGGATTATTCATGTTACAATGACACATCGATTACAAAAAAAACAACGGAACAAATATATCTACGTCAACATGAAACAGTATTCACAACACATTTAAAAGGTACCATCGAACGTTTTTTTTACAAGATGTAATATAAGTCTAAGGTGTCCCCTGAATGTGTCTGTGAAGTTGCAGCTCAAAATACCCCATAGATTTTTTTTTATTAATTTTTTAACTGCCTATTTTGGTGCATAATTAGAAATGCGACGATTCAGGCTGCAGCCCCTTTAAATGCTCGCGCTCTCCACCCCTCTGAGCTTTCGACTCTATCATTGCATAAACAAAGTTCACACAGCTAATATAACCCTCAAAATGGATCTTTACAAAGTGTTCGTCATGCATGCTGCATGCATACATCGGATTATGTGAGTATTGTATTAATTTGGATGTTTACATTTGATTCTGAATGAGTTTGAGGCTGTGATCCGTGGCTAACGGCTAATGCTACACTGTTGGATAGATTTATAAAGAATGAAGATGTGTTTATGCATTATACAGACTGCACGTGTTAAAAAATTAAAATAGCGACGGCTCTTGTCTCCGTGAATAAATGATGGTAACTTTAACCACATTTTACAGTACATTAGCAACATGCTAACGAAACATTTAGAGAGACAATTCACAGATATCACTAAAAATATCATGTTATCATGGATCATGTCAGTTATTATTGCTCCATCTGCCATTTTTCACTATTGTTCTTGCTTGCTTACCTAGTCTATTGATTCAGCTGTGCACAGATCCAGAAGTTAATACTGGCTGCCCTTGTGTAATGCCTTGAACATGGACTGGCATATGCAAATATTGGGGTCGTACATATTAATGATCCCGACTGTTACGTAACAGTCTGTGTTATGTTGAGATTCGCCTGTTCATCGGAGGTCTTTTAAACAAATGAGATTTATAAAAGAAGGAGGAAACAATGGAGTTTGAGACTCACTGTATGTCATTTCCATGTACTGAACTCTAATTATTTAACTATGCCAAGATAAATTACATTTTTAGTTCTAGGGCACCTTTAAAAGTGCAGGAAGCGATTTCTGAGAAACACTGTTGATATTTGAAATCAAACCCAAACAAACACTACTTCACTTGATTACTCCCCCCACAAAATAGTGAACATGCTGTGCAACGCAGGCAACGTACAACTGGCGCATCAGACAGCTTGTGCAAGTATAGATGAATCAGTAACCTCACTGTCCATTTTCAGGCCTTCCCGCTCTCTAATGTCTCTCCTAGCTCTTGTCTGTTTGTAAATCTTCTTCTTCCAGTCATATTCCTCTGACCTTTTCCTCTTCAGTAATGTCTCAGCTATCTCTCTTTCTACACACTCTAAAAAATCTTGGGTTATTTTTTCTACCCAAGTCCTGGGTTGAGCCTTTTGGGTCATTTATTTGGGTTATTTTTCCAGTGTTTGGGTAGATTTTGTTTTACCAAGATCCTGGGTCAGACATAACAACCCAGGGGTTCAATTATTTATCGCAGGCTTTTTGCGACCTCTTCAGGAGAACTCTGTCAAATCGGTGCACGTCTTTGGTAAAATACAGGTTTGTGTATGTTTTATTTTATCTTAAAATTCACTATTGTTCTGTATATCGTTTAATTTTATGGAAAGCAACATACAGGGGAGCAATGTGAGTCATTTAAAAACGTGTGTCAGTCTTTTCACGTGATGGAAACGCCTAATGCCTTGCATAAAATGTTTTGATTTTATTCAAAAAGATACAGAATATAAATACTTAGGATGTTAAAATATGTTCTCAGAATTGTACACTGATTATTTATGGACAGGTTATGGAGCCATTCACAGCATTTTTCTGCTACAAGTGAAACGCAGGCGGAGGTCTGAAGTTCCCCCGCCGAACGTGAGCCATCTCGTAGGAAATATGTATTTAAAAAAACTATATAAAATATGCTATACTATAAAATATGATAGCAAATAAAGCAATTATCATGTAAACCAATGGTTGTGTGGAGTATTTAAAAAAAGTTTAGAGGATTTAAGTTAATTCGCAAACATTGATGTATGAAGAGAAAAGTATTATAAGTATTATAGTAAAAGTGAATAAACCCATTGCTGGGTTAAATCAACCCATAATCACTCTTTCTCCTCCACCATTATGAGCAGATATGCCTCCAATTGCTGATTGACTACAAGAGTGTTTTAGTGTTCAGTCCGATCCACTTTGTTTTTTCTCATATTCAGGACTATGTACACTATATATACAGTGCCCTCCACAAATATTGGCACCCTTAGTAAATATGAGCAAAGGTGGCTGTGAAAAAAAAAAAAATCTGCATTGGTTATCTTTTTGATCTTTCGTTCAAAAAATTCACAAAATTCTAACCTTTCACTGAAGGAAAATAATTGAAAATGGGGGAAAAAGCTCATTATGAAATAAATGTTTTTTTCTCCAATACATGTTTGCCACAATTATTGGCATCCCTAGAAATTCTTCTGAGTAAAATATCTCTGAAGTATATTCCCATTCACATTTACATTTTTTAGCACACCAGGGTGACTAGGAGCATGAAATTGTGCAGCCATGACTTCCTGTTCCAAAGGAGTACAAATATGTGTAAACACAAAGGCCAAATTCCCTTAATCATTCATCACAGTGAGAAAAAAAACAAAGAATATAGTTCTGATGTGCAGCAAAAGATTGTTGGGCTTCACAAAATAGAAAATGGGTATAAGAAAAAAGCTAACGCATTGAAAATCCCCATTTCCACCATGAGGGAAATAATTAAGAAGTTTCAATCAACTAAAGATGTTACAAATCTGCCTGGAAGAGGACGTGTGTCTAAATCGTCCTAATGCGCATTGAGGAGGAAAGTTTGAGTGGCCAAAGACTCTTCAAGGATCACAGCTGGAGAATTGCAGAAATTAGTTGAGTCTTGAGTCTCAGAAAGCCTAAAAAAATGACCAAACAGCACCTACATCCCCACAAGTTGTTCAGGAGGGTTTCAAGAAAAATCCTTCTTTGCTCATCCAAAAACAAACTCCAGCATATTCAGTTGTCAGACAAGACTGGAACTTCAAATGGGACTGGCTTTTGTGGTAAGATTAAACTAAAAAAAAATAGCTTTTTGGCAGCAAACCCACCAGATGGGTTTGGTGCACACATGGATAAAAAGTACCCCATGCCCACGGTTAAAAATGCTGCTGGATCTTTAATGCTGTGAGCCTATTTTTCTGCTGGAGATCCTGGACATCTTGTTCAGATACACGGCATCATGGATTCTATCAAATACTAACAGATAAAAAATCAAAACCTGACCGATTCTGCTAGAAATCCAATAATGGCCAGTGGTTGGATCGTCCATCAGGACAATGATCCAAAACAAATATCAAAATCAACACAAAAATGTGTCACTGAGCACAAAATGAAGCTTCTGCCATGGCCATCCCAGTTCCCTGACCTGAAACCTAAAGAAAATGAGTGGAGTGAATTGAAGGGAAGAAGCACTAACATGGAGCTGGAATCTGAAGGATTTGGAGAGATTCTGCATGAAGGAATGGTCTCTGATATCTCCTCAGGTGTTCTCCAAACTCATCAGGCATTATAGAAGAAGACTCAGAGCTGTTCTCTTGGGAAAATGACATTGCAATAATTGGGTGCCAATAATTGTGGCCAACATAAACTAGAGAAAAACATTTATTTCATAATGAGCTTTTCCACCCATTATCAATTCTTTTCCTTCAATGAAGGGTTACAATTTTGTGAATTTTTTGAATGAAAGATCAAAAAGATAGACGATACAGATTTATTTTCACAGCCGCCTTTGCTCATATTTACTAAGGGTGCCAATATTTGTGGAGGACACTGTATGTATATACATCTAGCAAATATTCACAAAATTGTTTTTCAACAGCGTTTCTCAGAAATTGCCTACTTTAACTTCCATAAACTGGCTGTTTAGACTAAAACAGAATATCCAGCAGACCAGCAAGACTTGATATAATCAAGAAAATTAGGCTAATATATCGCTGATCAATATAACTTTTCTCCACCTGTATAGCATTGCTTATGTCAGCAGAACAGAAATGTTCAGAGGTGGAAAAATTTATTACATTTTGATAAACATGGGAAACATTTTTTCTCCATATCTTATTCCTAATAATTAACATACTTTGCACAATAAATTCCAAACATTACTGCAAAAAAAATTATCTTTAAAACTCATTAAAAGTTATTAATTGCTGGGCTTCCAATTCATGAACTTCAATTAATTTGTGAACGCACACTACCAATCAAAAGTTTGGGGTCAGTAAGATTTTGAATCCCAAAAAGAAATTCATACATTTTTTTTTTTCAGCAAGGACACATTTTATAAATATTATTTTGAGCACCAAATCAGCATATTATGATTTCTGAAGGATCATGTGACACTGAAGACTAAAGTAAATTCACGTGCTTTTCCATCACAGGAATAAATTGCAATTTAAAACATACACAAATTGAAAACTGACAGGTAAGTGCATCTCACATAAACACTATTCTTTACACCCATTCACACTCCGGTGAGAGAGGCCGTTCCAAGAACTATACCAAATGGGTGAAACACCATTTCCTGTTTAAAGATTATTTACTGCAGAACGTCTGAGAATTCACAACAATCCCCACCATTTCACTCTCTGTGTAAAATATTGGGGAAAAATTCCGAAAAGTCAAAAATGGGAACTAATTGTGCTTCTTTTATTTACATTTTCTTTTGCAAATTTGGCATCTGCAATCAGCGCTCCAACACACACAGTGAGTTATAACAGAAACAAAAGTATTGAATACGATTGTTTGTCAAATCAATGGGGAGTTTTACGAGGAGAGCTGATGGTAAATCTTTATGGTGAGGGAGACACACATTCCACAGGAGGGAAATAGAAAGATGGAAAGAGCAGATGAAAATAAGAGGGCAACCACAAGATCTATTTTCTTAGGAAAATGTGTGAAAATGCCTTTCTGAGCAACAGCAGCACATAGCAAATGAATCATGGAGCCACAGAAGCGTATTCAGACGAGAGTCATTAATTCATGAACATTGGGAGGACAGACAGAGACCCATGAGGCCTGATTGATGAAAAGACACAATTAAACTTTGATCTTTCTCTTGTGTGTGTGTAAGTGTTTGAGAGAACTGAAACATAATGAGTATGTACATTTATTGTTATCTAAATTGAGCAATATAGGCCTGAATGTTACATAATATTATGGGAAATTATGAGTCGAATACAGGGTATTTAAAGGATGGTCCACCCAAGAGTTAAAAATACTCTCACTCTAATGTCGTTCCAAACCTGTGTGGCTTTTTCTTCTATTGAATATATCTCCATGTTTTTTATTTGTCCATACAGTGAACGCAAATAGGCTCTAATGTTGTTTGGTTCTTCAAAATATCTTCCTTTGTGTTTTGCAGAAGAAAGAAAGTAATACAGGTTTGGAGGGGGAGTAAATGATGATGACAGAATTTTCATTTTTGGGTGAACAAACATATTTATATTTTTAATATTAATATTAATAACAGGATATTGTAAAACAGAACAAAGCACCTCTCTGAACCTTTTCACAAAGAGTCTGAAAATTTGTATGGCAATAATGTGATGCTTTTACTGCATACTCCAGAAATAACTGACGCACTACTGGGATGTAAACGTTTGGGTCAAATGTCTAGAGTCTGCATTCCAGACACATGAGGAACTATTCATATTGTTGGTAGATAAGTACAAGGAACTGGATATTAATAAAAGCATTAGCTTTAACAAACAAGTTGAGTGAAATAAATGGTAATAAGGCAAGCAACTACTTACAAAATTGGTTTACTATAGCCTATATATTACAGTGGGGTCCAAAAATGTATTTAAATTTGTACTTTTTAGAATTTTGAAAAATATATAAAAAAGAAAAAATAAAAATAAAAAAAGAAATGTACATAACATTTTGTTGCTCCCACATGGATCAAGTCATGCAGGAGAACATCATCAGCTCAAAGTATACTAACAAATTCTTGGGTAAATTTAACTTTCACTAAAATTGTTATGATAAAAATATACACTATTGTTCAAAAGTTTGGGATTGGTAAGGATTTTTTTATGTTTTTGAAAATCTCTCATGCTCACTAAAGCAGAAAAAACAGTAATTATTTGAAACATTATTACAATTTTAAATAACTTACTTTTTGAATATATATTTAAAAGTAATTTATTTCTGTGATTACTAAAGCTGGATTTTCAGCATCATTACTCCATTCTTCAGTGTCACATGATACTTCAGAAATTAGCAGTAGTGTAACTGGTAATGAAAAACATTTTATGATATAAATAAAAATAAATAAATAAATAAATTAATTAATTAAAATAAATACACAACAACTGCATTTTTACTATTGGACCCAGACTTTTGGACTGCATGTAATTAATGCACTTCATGGTCTGTGTCTTTAGAGTTTGTTTAATGGAAGCACAAATGCACAAATCCTGGTCACAAAATCAACAATGTTTCTCATTTGAAATTTCAGACTTGAAATTCATAGGACCCTTAATCAGACAAAAAAAAAACAAAAAGAAAAAAAGAAAATAAAATGATGAATCCTCACCGCATGTGTCATTTTTAATGTAACACACAGTTCTGTATATATACTGTATATATACTGCATATGACAGCATGGCATACTGTATATTATGATCTACTGAGCTGTTCTGCTGGGCATACACATGTGCACACACACACCCTGGGAAAGTGGTTGCACTGAAAATACTGGACAATAGAGGATAGTGTCTCAGACTCTGTGCTCGCATAGAGATTTTGGATAGAGAGCCGGACAGCGGATGTGTATTCTAGATTGGGTTTGAAACACACAAGCACTTGTATTTATTGAGAGAGAATGTACAGAGTCCAGACTACTGCAGTTTTATGAGCGTATACACACTACAGTTTGTGGTCAGTACGTTTTTTTTTTTTTTTTTTTTTTTTTTTAAGAAATTAATACTTTTATTCAGCAAGGATGCATTGAATTGATTAAAAGTGACAGTACAGACATGTTTTGAAAGATTAAAATAAATTTAAAATAAATGTTGTTCTTTTAAACTTTCATAAAATAATCCTGAAAAAAAAAATGTTTTGCAGTTACCACAAAAATATATTTTCTACATTAATACTAATAAGAATTATTTCTTGAGCAGCAAATCATCATATTAGAATGATTTCTGAAGGATCATGTGACACGAGTGGCTATTGAAAATTCAGCTTTGCCATCACAGGAATAAATGACATTTAAAAATATATTTTAAAAAACTGTTGTTTTAAATTGTTATATAATATTTCACAATATTATAATTTTGCTGTTTTTGAGCAAATGCAGCCTTAGAATAAATCACTTCTTTCAAAAGCATACAAAATAACAATAATGAATTTACTTTGCTCAAACGGCTGCTAAACTGGGTGGTTTCGTCTAAATATCTCATTTGTGTACGGCAGAACAAATAATTTTTTACAGGTTTGGAACTACTGGAGGGTGAGTAAATGATGACAGAATTTTCTTTTTTGGGTGAACTATCCCTTTAATATGCATTATGGGAATATTTACTAAATTAACAACTAAAATAATTGTGGCTCAGCATACTATCCAACTGCATTTCAATTTTTATTTTTTTTGTATATTCCAGAATATAAACATTGCACATCATAACCGAACAAGAAATAACAATAATTAACTTTGCTCAAATCGAGACACACAAATATGAATAATGGCACAGAAAGTCAAACTCAGCAGCATGAACTTTAATTTTTGCTGCAAGAGTTAGCATATATTTTTTGTTCCATCGAATTGAAAATTGAATTTATCTTGACATAGTTGAATAACAAGAGTTCAGTACATGGAAATGACATACAGTGAGTCTCAAACTCCATTGTTTCCTCCTTATATAAATCTAATTTGTTTAAAAGACCTACGAAGAACAGGCGAATCTCAACAAAACACAGACTGTTACGTAACAGTCGGGGTGTACGGCCCTAATATTTGCATATGCCAGTCCATGTTCAAGGCATTACACAAGGGCAGGCAGTATTAACGTCTGGATCTGTGCACAGCTGAATCATCAGACTAGGTAAGCAAGCAAGGACAACAGCGAAAAATGGCAGATGGAGCAATAATAACTGACATGATCCATGATATCATGATATTTTTAGTGATATTTGTAAATTGTCGCTCTAAATATTTCATTAGCATGTTGCTAATGTACTGTTAAATGTGATTAAAGTTACCATCGTTTCTTACTGTATTCACGGAGACAAGAGCCGTCACTATTTTCATTATTAAACACTTGCAGTCTGTATAATTCATAAACAACTAAATTCTTTATAAATCTCTCCAACAGTGTAGCATTAGCCATTAGCCATGGAGCATCATAGCCTCAAACTCATTCAGAATCAAATGTAAACATCCAAATAAATACAATACTTACACGATTAGACATGTTGCATGACAAACACTTCGTAAAGATCCATTTTGAGGGTTATATTAGCTGTGTGAACTTTGTTTATGCAATGATTGAGTCGAGAGCTCAGGAGGGGGCGGAGAGCGCAAGCAATTAAAGGGGCCGCAGCCTGAATTGGCGCATTTGTAATTATGCCCCAAAATAGGCAGTTTAAAAAATAATTTTTTTTAAAAAAAATCTATGGGGTATTTTGAGTTGCAACTTCACAGACACATTCAGGGGACACCTTAGACTTATATTACATCTTGTAAATCAACGTTCGATGACACCTTTAATAATTGATTATTAAATTCAATAACCAATATATTAAGTTTATATTCTCAAATCATTTAATGAAGCTTTTATAAATAAATCTTAATAAATATAACACTTTTAGGTTCACGTCACACTGCATAGCAGCTAATCAGGTACCAAATTGGGCTAAAAGGGGTTTATTGACTTTTGGTGTGCTGCGTCGCGCCGCTCGCGTCCGGTGTAGACACGGTGTAAGGTAAAAGAGTGTGTTTTGCTTCTTGAGCACTGCAGTCATTCGTAGGGCTCTACATTTACACCTGAGCCACAGATGTGTAAGAAACACAGGACTGTGAATGTGTGTGTGTGTGCCAAAGAGGGCAGAACAATTAAAAAATAAAACTGAAAGCAAGCATTGTATGTTTATTCTGGAAATTTAGCTCAAAGTTCAACAATCCAACAGGAAATGAGAAAAATGGACGGTGAGCACAAAAGAGTTGTAATCAGGAAAGGCGGAGGACCAGAAAAGCGGTGGATGAGCGAATGAGTGAGAGAGAAGAGAACGCAGGATGGGAGTAAATGAAAAGCATATTTTGCAGGCAGAGGAGGCTGAGAAGATGAGGTGGATGTATGGCTGGATTAGGGAGTTCTAAGAATGCAAAGGAAATTAAAAATGAGCTCAAAATAGAGCAAAATAAAACACACACACAGGATAGTTTAGTCTAATCTAGTGGAGCAGGGGTCACGCAGGTCATCTATATGAGATGATGAGAGAACATGATGGGAAGGAGAACCTAAAGTTGTAGATTGCTAGATGACTGCTAAGGTGATTGCTTATGCCTCTGTGATATTCTGGGCCTTTTCTTCAGAAAACACCAATAATCAATCAAACATGTAATATGGACACTGTAACAGTGATATAATGAGATATCAACCAGAGAAGGTCATACATATTGGCAATATTTTTACCTGGTTAAAATGGACTTGCACAGTTTAACAGCTATACTTTGAAGAAGCCCAGAAGAAAAAGAAGTCATATGGAGATACACATACTATGAGAGCTGAAGTGGTGAACTCACACACATGGCCCTTGATGGAAAGCAGCTCTGTGCATCAAAGGGTGAAGATGACCTTGTGTTTGAGAGAGTGTGTGTGTGTGTGTGTGTGTGTGTGTGTGTGTGTGTGTGTGTGTGTTAGGAGCATGCAGAAGACAAGCCAGTGGACCACATTTTGCTCAAGATAAGAATGAAAGATAGTGAAAAGAGAGAAAAAGACAGGAAAGGAGGAAGCTAGGGAAAGATAGAGAGCTGGAGAACAGGAAAAATACATACCAAGCATGTGTTCATCAGAATGAGGCACAACAGGCCTCTAACATAGATATGAAACACCATTAAATGACCACAAAAATCAATATCAATCATTATAAATGAGATAAATGAGAACTTTCATTTTCCATTTTTTAGAATAATTCACAAACGGGTATCACTCAATTGTCAATAACTTAAATGTTACACACTGTAGTGTCACCCAATTCAGTTTAAACATCAATGGTCTCCTACCGGTCGTACTACAACACTAAGTTTGATCAAACGTCTTTTTACATAATCATAGCAAAATCATTTTCACAAAATCATAACAATTAGGCTATGCAAAAGCAAATTTTTTTCAAACTAAGTGCTATATTATAACCAGCAAGTGAGCATTGATGTGTGGACTGAATTTGATGGCATTACACTGCATAACAGTGAAGTTATTGAATATTTTTTGCAATAAAAATCAAAGGTTATGCAAAAGCACATTTTACCAAACTAAGAGTTGTAGTATGACCAGCAGAATAGCGTTGATGTGTAAACTGAATTTGGTGACAGTACAGTGTGTTATGGCGCTTTTCCACTGCATGGTACAGCTCGGCTCGGCTCGGCTCAGCTTTTCTCGGTACGGCATGGCTGACCACGATGCAGCCATTTCTTTTGCGTGCAATGGTTGTTTAAAGCAAGTCGGTTAAAAAAAAAAAGTTGCACGAACAAATGATACTGCGGTGGCTGTTACTAACTATTTAAATCTAGCGGGTATGGTGTCTCATGTTTCAAATCCAATGACGCTGGTAGTGACAATTCTCTCTGACCAATCAGTAATCTGCAATGTCCACACGTACATGGGTATTTTTATAAACTGATCATCAAAAGCCATGTTGGCCAATCAGAAGCCTGGAAAAAAAGTGTATTACTGGTTCTGGTAGGCTAACAACATTGTCATTTTATTAAGCATTTTATTACTATTATTAATAGTAATTCCATAAACCAGAACAATACAATAATATATATTCATTCAAAGTAAAAAAAAAAAAAAAAACAAAACATTAAGCAGTATTGCATTGACGCCTCTGTTCCACAATATAATGGGAGAACTGTGGATGTATCTGTATATATGTATTAAGCCCTGTTAGCACCGTTATTAGCAGCAATATTTTGGCCTCGTCTTTTGTTGCACAGACCAGTGGTGGCTGGTGCTAAAAAAATTGGGGTGGGGTTGCAGGGGCAAACAAACCGAATTAGAAATGCCGGACTGAATGTAATTGTTAAATGACCATTTAAATATATCTCATACAATTGGAGAAATCAGCAAAAAAAAAAAAACATAGTATAACAGACGTATTACTATCATTAAGTTCTGCTGTCATGTAAATGTTGGAGGAAGGGACCCCAGACCGGGGAAAAATTAATAGACTTTGCTTCATTTAGCCGTATTTTTTCAAGGTTTAAGACAGACACCATCTCAGCCAGCCATTTCTGAAAACATGGGGAAGCAGTGGCTTTCCAATCCCTTAACATAATTCTCTTGGCTACAACCATGCCAAACATTAATGCCAGCAGCAAATAACAAGGTAAAGAGGACACTGTGTCAGAATAGCCAAAGATGGCCAATTCCATTTCAAGAGGAAGAGTCTGATCATATGCCACTGAGTACCAAGAGAAAATATCTTGCCAGTAATTCTGGAGTTTCAGGCAAAACCAAAAAGAATGAGATAAGGTTGCAAAATGGCGACTTGAAATGGAGGGGGGACTCGCGGTTTATGAGATCGAAATGGCTCATTCTAATGTAATACAAACATAATGATTCATTATGTATGGTCTTTATACACCACTGAAAACATAGTTATGTATATTATATTTCTGTCAATAGATCCTCCCAAATTTTACATATTGCACCTTTAAAGAGCATCAGAGGGTTAAAAAAGGCAGTCAAACCCAGAGCCTAAAGAGTACAGGAATTGTCCAGGTTCCCCATCAATAGATCTCTGCTGGTCTACATAATGTATGCAATGCAATATAAATATATGAACAACAATACCATTTATTTCCGTGAACAAGAGATGGCAGTTAATTACTTAATGCTAATCAATCAGTAACCATCGATAACTAATAATTAACCACTGATACACAATTACAGACAGTCATCAAGAACTTAAAGTTAAAGAATATAAGAAGAGAAGGATCAAGAGAAAAGATGAAAAAGCTGATGGAAGAGAAGAACAACCTGGGGGAAAGAAGAAAAAGAGGGGTATTGGTCCATGCAGAGTAACAAAGAAGAGAAGGAGAGAAAGGAGGAGATAGCAAAAAGACTTAAGAAAGGAAAGACAGGGTTAGTGTGGTGGAGTGAAGAGCTGAATATAGGGGCCGTTCCCCCTGGCTCAGGCCTTGATTAACACCAGACTTCCAAACAGGAAATGACCCGGCCAACGTCGAGTAACGGGAGGCCTTCCATCTGGAGCCCAGTGCTGCGTAAGACTCGAATACACACATCTGAACAACCAGAGCAAGAGAGCGATAAAACCAACACTGATTTCCCCAACCAAAGATGATTAAGAAAGCTCCCCATTTTCACTGCAAATTCCACTCATTATAGCAGTATATGAATGTCTGCCATGGATAATGAATTCAATTTCACAAGCTGAGAGACGAGAGAAACAATATAGACAGTATTATGTGAAGAGGCCCGATTGATTTGACTTTTGTTCAGTGATTTTATTAGGAAAAAATTTCTAAAATAAGGTCCAGTTTACACAATTTAGTGTACACGAGAATGCCGTTTTAAAATGAAAACGTTCCTCGTTTCAGAAACGATCTTCATCTACACTACACGACCGAAAGCGCATGTCACATGACCGTTCACGCACACTGGGCATGCACGTATAGTGTAAACAGTTGCCTCTTGCGCATGTAGGTAGCTGCAATATTAAAAAAATGCGAACGTGGCCAGCCATCAAAGTCCCTTTAAGACAAATCATTTCACTCGGCGGCCATCTTTGAAATGCCTCTCAAGCATTCAAGTGCAGCTCCTATTCTCTTTAAATGGGGAAACATCAAATTCTCCAAAGCTGTTTGCCAAGCTTTCGATTAAATTTCATATTTGAAACCACCAATGAAATCTGACAACAACTGTCTCATAAACGTCTTTATGAACTTTCTAAAAGCTTGAATCATGACAAAAAAAAACAAAACTGTATTTTTCAGGCTGGATCAGGCTAATGCGAACGCATTCCTAAACGCGCTTCTCTTGTGGCTCTTTTCTGAGCTTCTAACAGCCGCTGCAGTGACGCAACAACTTTACCAATCGGTGATTGGCTCTTATTTAGAAGGCGGGACTTAGGCCGTGTGTCCACCAGAGCATTTTTAGCCAGCTGAAAACGCTAGGAGCTCTACTTAAAACGCCCGTCTGTGAGCGCTTGAGAGCGTTTCTGCAGCGCAGCGTTTTTTTTCCATTGAGGCTCTTTGTTGCTATGATACGGAATATCCGCGTCACTGTTACTTATAACTGATTTTTCAGGTAATTTGTTTCAGACTTAAAATGTTGACACAATGTGAAATTACTTTGCTATGTATTTTCGGAGAGCAGCAATATTAATTTCTCATCCATTCTGTTTCTGTTTGTTAATGTCGCTGTACAGCAAGAGTGTGACAGTTGGTCGGAGTTGTATTTGTCCCGCCCCTCCTCCACTCTGATTGGACGGCTGGCTAAAAAGTGACAGTGATGAGCGCAGCGTTTACTCAAAGTTGAACATTCTTCAACTCGAGGCGACCGGTAAAAAACGCTCAGCGCCTTGTTACGTTCCTGGCATTTAAAAAACGCGGCGCTCCCATTGAAAACAATTGAAAAAGTACGCTCGAAGCTGGAAAAAACGCTTAGGTGGACACACGGCCTTATTCTGCCATATTGCACGTCTTGTGTTATTCTATAGTCTTTGGCAGCCATTCCATTGTTTTCAAAAATCACCCCTTTTGTCCGTTTACACTGAAATGGAACCCCAGCGTTTTCTATCTATACCGGCTTTACAGTGTTTTCGAAAGTCTCAGTTTTCGAGGGTCAAAAACACCAGAATAGTGTAAATGACAGGTGTAAACATAGCAAAAGTTATGCGTTTTAAAACGAAAATGCACGGGGCCTAAAAATTATGGCAGGAGTAATCAAAAATCTTTGAGACATCAATGAACTCAAAAAGATGCCAGTTCGAAAGCACGATCATTTCTGTCATGACACCTCTCTGAGTAATTGGCATGGTAATGGAAATGACAATGTTGATATGTTTGGTCTTGGCGGAACAGATCTGCTACGCTGCTGTTGGTTATTGCTGCTGCTGCTGCAGAGCAAGTACAGGACTTGCTTCTGCCGATACACACATGACACGGTGCTGTGAGCATGTACGACATGCTGCTGCTGTACAATATAGCAAACATAAATTACCCGTCGTAAATCTATACAGGTGGAGCTGGGGAAGGTGGAGGGTTTTTGAAAGCACGCTGCAACTGCTACAGCTACAGCAAATTCTGACCAAGAATTTGAAGGGTGAGCAGCAAACTCACTGATACAGCAGGAACCAATCAGCTGTGCCCTATAGAGAATGATGTGATTGCAAGCAGACTGAGTTAAGGACCTATCA
The DNA here is from genome assembly GCF_024489055.1 of Chanodichthys erythropterus. Lineage (NCBI taxonomy): Eukaryota > Metazoa > Chordata > Actinopteri > Cypriniformes > Xenocyprididae > Chanodichthys > Chanodichthys erythropterus. Next base: position 3,626,284 of record NC_090224.1, on the reverse strand, counting down.
GCCTGCACCATCTAGAGTTTCATGACAGAACTTTGTATTAATGTGCAGAGAGATGGGGGAGGATAGGAGGGGGAAAAAAGTTGCATCTCTGCAGTGACCCAGACAGAGACAGATACGCACAAGCGTGCGTTAAGGGCAAGCAGGACAGACCCCAAGAGAGGACAAACAGAGAGAGAGAGAGAGAGTAGGATTGTGAGTGAGTAATCTTACATTCCCTAAGGAGAGATATGACCAGAAAGAATGTGGACGTGTGTTTGGCTGTGTGTAAGACAGCAGGGACTGTCCCCTCGCTCGTGTGTGTGTTTGTCAGTGAGTACGAGTGACCCCTCTGGCTATGATTACTGTTTAAAGTCTCTTTATGAGCTGCAGGGTTTCCTGTCACAAATAAGTGCTAACTGCATTTATTAGACTTTTACTTCCTTCATGAACATACAGTATTCACAAACGCAAACACAGTTCAAATCTTATTGACATATCCTGCAGGCAGACTGTGATTAGATGATATGAGTGATGAAATCCTCCAATCGGTAAGCTTGTCTAGTTGTGCTTCCTGTCCTGGAGCTGGGGAGTGTTTCATTTCCTTTAATTAAAGAAAAGATTTTTAATTTCCTTCTAATTAAAGCATGACTATTAATTTCCTCTGTAGAAATGAGTAGATACAAACCACTACCATCTATATATATATTTATATGAAGGTAGAGGTTTGTGTGTGTGTGTGTGTGTGTGTGTGTGTGTGTGTGTGTGTGTGTGTGTGTGTATGTGTATAGATATGGGCATGAAAAGTAAATAAAAGCAATGCTAACTGGAAGCCCTTGAAAGAGAGAGAGAAAGATGGAGAAAGAGATGAAAGCGTCATGGGGTGAGCGATCTCTTTGCCTCAGAGCTCACACAGAAGCAAGTAGGAGTGTTGCCATGCCAATACAAGCATCAGAGTTAGCCTCTTCTTGTAGATCAACATCATTCTGCATTTTGAAATCCTGGACATTATAATACAGACATGATTCTGCAGACATCTGTAGCAACAAACAGTAATACTAGGAAAAAGTACTTAAAAGTAAAAAAAAAATCAGCACAAATTTAACTAGAATGTACAATTACTAAATTTTAAAAAATGTGGTTAAAATCAATTATGCAATTCAGTAGCTGCCATGCATGCTGGGTAATTCTGATACACAATCTTATTCCAAAGTATGACAAGTCATTACAATAATTTTTTTTTTACTTTTAATAATATTTTATTATGTAATAACATTAATTATATAATATATATAATAATATTCATTAATATTTCACAATTCTCAAAAACAATTTCATTATCACAGCAAAAACTAAATATAGTTATGTTAAAGATATGTTAAGATATGTTTATCTTACCTTAAATTAAACATATTATCATTTTGGCCAAAAGGTGCGCACATGCATATATCATAATAGTACATTTAAAACCGAAATTCCAAACATGAATACAGAAGGAACAAATCTTTAGAGCATATATATGATATCCACTCACATGTGTGAGGCCACACACAGATTTAGAAAAACACACAGGGCATCCACACACACAAACACAGGCAGGTACTCAGAGGAAGACACCCCCATATCTCCAGAGAGACCTCCCAGCATGCTTCTGTGCTGCTTATGAATCCCACACCAATGGGTGAAAGATATATAAAAAAAAAAATTATAATAATCTCAACAAATATTTTTTTTTCTATCATGTACTATGTGAACCTTTTCATGAAGATGCAGTTGTACTAGCGTGTATATTTAATTTTAACGTGTGTATTTGTGGATGATGAAATGCTCTTGGCCAAGAGGATGAAGTAAGATTTGAGGGGTTTTTTTTTTTGCTGCTGTATATATGTGCAGTTAAATCACTGTTTTGGCAGTAAACATGACGGCGGAAAAGGAGGGAAAAGGAGAGTTTGTGCATGTGTTTATGTGCTGGGACCCATCCAGGCCAATGTATGACATTTCTACATGTACATGCATGCAATTATTTGGGCATGTTTGCATACATGTGTTTACTCCTGCAGGTTTTGACAAAATTTGTCTGTGTGCAATTATGTGTGTATTTATAAGAATATTAATAATTATGTTGACAGATACAGTCATTTTGTTTCCCTATGTCCTCATAACAAATATATACTGAAGGTGGTGGCAAGTTTCTAGAAGCCGGCAAAGTTTTCATACTTTGAAATCCACCATTTGGAAGAGGATTGTGAGATTACCCAGCATAAATGCAATTTTTTTATTTTATTTTTTTTTTTATGTTGAGTAACTGTACAAAATAAAATATCATACTCCATCTTTTTTGTTCTCATAATCAAGCCCCTCCCCTTCAACAACCTATAATAGATCACTTTAATAATCCAAATAACTCTCAATGGACAAATACACTGATATAAAATAAAATATCCTGTATCACTTGAGAAATAACTACATGGGTTACAAATGCTTCTTTATTCTGACTTTACACATTGACGTGGCCAGCAGACATTAATAAAATTCAGTATCATAAATCAAAATGCACAACAAAGAACAGATGCTTTTCTATTTCTATTATTCTTCATCGCTCAAAGCACCGAGCCATTTAAAAATCAGGTCTGTGATTCATATGCTATCCATCAGCTCCTAATTCAGACAATACCACTCTATAAAAAGTCTTCAAAGTTTTATTTATTGATGGGGCTCGTCCAATTCTATAAACAAACACAGTAGCGCACCATCAGACTGTTTTCAGAAAGTCAACACCTCCGCCAATAACATTCTCTGTTTCGCACAAAGCCCTTTGAGGTCATCCAATTACATTTGCTGTTTCAGCCCAGCAGGAAGCTCTTTATCCAATAATATTTCTTATTTCACAGCAATAGTGAAGAAAGTGATAGAAAAGCTCAGGTACCACATGTAGAGTTGGCTGTGGATAACTAAAGAACTAATTTCCTATGATGTAAGACTGAAATGGAAACATTTTCCTAGATAAACAGACTTGTGCCTTAATTAAAACCAGAGACAAACACCCACAAACACAGGTTAGACAATTAGAGCCAGATTTAGCGTCAGACACATTCTCATTCAGATTCTATGGGAGTGAGAACACTCCTCTGTCTTGTTTTCTATCCATCCTCTAGTGAATTCATTCCTCTGGCCCTCAACCTCTGTCTGTTTGGAGGAACTTTACTGCCTCACCTCTGACTCTCCACCCGCTGCTCTGTGAAGCTACAAGCCTTCAGTGATGACAGTGCTGAACTCAAGTAACATCATAATAACACGCTGCAGCAAACAGCCCCGCTTGCCCCCAGCACTGATGGAAATCAATCTCACAGAGCAAAGTAGAGACCACCATCTCAAGAAGTATATGTAATTATTCAGAAGGATAGGCAATTTAGTAACATTTTAGTAAATCAGGTTCTTTGGTTCTAAAAGACGATTCAACGATTCACAGACTTTTTTGTAGCAATAATATTTATTTAGCACATATAATATATTTTCAAGACAAAATAATGTTACTATAATCATTTAGCAAAATAATAGGCATGTTAAATGATTATAATGCATATATTATATTATATATTAATATTAGTATAACATTTAATAATATTTTGTTAGGTTGTAGTTTTTTGTAGAAATATAAACAAATAAATTGCCTAAAGATAGATGGAATGAAAGCTAGAACGATAGAATGATAGAAAGAACGATAGAAAGAACAATAGCAAGATAGACAGAAAGAAAGAACAAATAAGAGACAGAACGATAGAATGAACGATAGAAAGAACAAATGATAGAATGAACAACTGAAAGGTCGAAATAAAGAACGATAGAAAGATCGATAGATAGAAAAAATGATAGATGGAAAGAATGACAGAATGATAGAAAGAACAATATATTGAACGATAGATAAAAAAAAATTATAGAACGATAAAAAGAACAATAGAAAGAATGATAGACAGAAAGAATGATAGATAGAACGATAGAAAGAATAGATAAAAAGAATGATAGAATGATGGAAAGAATAGAATGATAGAATGAATGATAGATAAAAAGATTGATAGAATGATAGAAAGAACAATAGATAGAATGATAGAAAGAATGATAGATAAAACAATGAAAGAATAGATAGAATGATAGAAAGAACGATAGATAGAACAAAGAAACAACGATAAAAAGAATGATAGAAAGAACGATAGAAAGAACAATAGCAAGATAGACAGATAGAAAGAACAAATGAAAGAAAGAACGATAGAATGAACGATAGAAAGAACAAATGATAGAATGATAGAATGAATGATAGAAAGAATAACAGAAAGAATGATAGATAAAAACAATGACAGAACGATAGAAAGAATAGATAGAACAAAGAAACAACGATAAACAGAATGATAGAAAGAACAATAGCAAGATAGACAGAAAGAAAGAACAAATGAGAGACAGAACGATAGAATGAACGATAGAAAGAACAAATAATAGAATGATAGAATGAACAATAGAAAGGACGAAATAAAAAACGATAGAAAGATCGATAGATAGAAAGAATGATAGATGGAAAGAATGACAGAATGATAGAAAGAACAATATATTGAACGATAGATAAAAAAAATTATAGAACGATAAAAAGAACAATAGAAAGAATGATAGACAGAAAGAATGATAGATAGAACGATAGAAAGAATAGATAAAAAGAATGATAGAATGATGGAAAGAATAGAATGATAGATAAAAAGATTGATAGAATGATAGAAAGAACAATAGATAGAATGATAGAAAGAATGATAGATAAAACAATGAAAGAATAGATAGAATGATAGAAAGAACGATAGATAGAACAAAGAAACAACGATAAAAAGAATGATAGAAAAAACGATAGAAAGAACAATAGCAAGATAGACAGATAGAAAGAACAAATGAAAGACAGAACGATAGAATGAATGATAGAAAGAACAAATGATAGAATGAACAATAGAAAGGACGAAATAAAGAGCGATTGAAAGATCGATAGAAAGAATGATAGATGGAAAGAATGACAGAATGATAGAAAGAACAATAGAAAGAATGATAGACAGAAAGAATGATAGATAGAACGATATAAAGAATAGATAAAAAGAATGATAGAAAGAATAGATAGAATGAATGATAGAAAGAATAACAGAAAGAATGATAGATAAAAACAATGACAGAACGATAGAAAGAATAGATAGAACAAAGAAACAACGATAAACAGAATGATAGAAAGAACAATAGCAAGATAGACAGAAAGAAAGAACAAATGAGAGACAGAACGATAGAATGAACGATAGAAAGAACAAATGATAGAATGATAGAATGAACAATAGAAAGGACGAAATAAAGAACGATAGAAAGATCTATAGATAGAAAGAATGATAGATGGAAAGAATGACAGAATGATAGAAAGAACAATATATTGAACGATAGATAAAAAATTAGAACAATAGAAAGAATAGATAGAATTATAGAATGAATGACAGATAGAAAGAATAACAGAAAGAATGATAGATAAAAGAATGATAGAAAAAACAATAGATAGAATGATAGAAAGAATGATAGATAAAAACAATGACAGAACAATAGAAAGAATAGATAGAATGATAGAAAGAATGATAGAACGAATGATAAAATGATAGAGAAGAACGATAGATAAAAAGAATGATACATAGAAACAACTATAGAAAGAATGATAGAAAGATAGAAATAACAATAGAATGACAGATAAAATGAATGATAGAACGATAGAAAGAACAATAGATAGAAAAAATGATATACTGAAAGATAGAAAGAATGTTAGATATAAAGAACGACAGATAAAACCAAAGAAAGATTTAGAAATAGAAAGAATGACAGAAAGAACGATAGAAAGAAAGATATATAGAAATAACGATAGAACGTTAGAAATAATGATAGATAGAAAGAAAGATACATAGAAATAACAATAGACAGAGACAGACGGACGGACGGATGGACAGACAAACCCATTAAGCAGACAGTTGATGTTGGTAAACAGGACGACACATAATGAAAGACAGCTGTGAAGATTACACCAGCACTTCCTCTGTAATTCTGTAAAGTCCGGTGACGCTCTGTAATCCACCTCCCAAATGCATCTTGGAGTGTGTTTTTAACTTATCTCGGCCTCTGCATGTGTATGTTTGCTCTGACGGGCTTTTCTGCTGTGTATTAGTGTTGGGGTGTACGTCCTGTTATTAAAGCTCTCTTTACACTCTCTGCAAGTTTGAGAGAATATGTTTATGTGCGAGTGGGTGAGTTTCATTATGACAGTGTGTGTTTCTTTCTCGGCTGATTTTCTGCCGATTTAAAAAGAGGGTTCAGGCAGAGCGGTTCCCATGCTGACCAGAGGCTGAGTGCATGTTATGAGAGGCTGGTTCCCATGGTGACCAGGTTTCAAGTCGAGCCTGCTTTCCTTTTCAACGGATTTAATTGAGCCGAATGTCACAATCAATATATATTTCACTGAGAACATGCACGGCACTGATACAAGAACACCAGCTGCAGCTGCACGTTCTTTCACTGTTAAATAATTTGATTGTTACACTGATGCTGAAAACACAAGGAAAAAGTTTCATCACATGTGCGTCCAGACACATGTAAACGTTCATACGCTCAGAAACTCCTTTAAAACCTACAAATAGCTGTCAGTGAGCGCTCATACATTTTCCTGGACACACCTGGTGTGCATTGGCACTATAATTGGCAGGCCAGTGTTTATATGAAAGAGTCATATGCTTTAAAAGACAGAGAGAGGGAGAGAGGGGCCCCTCAGCCGAGCAGAGCAGGAAGTTAGCAAGAGCCAAAGCATTCTTCATCAATGCAAGAGAAGAAGAAAAAAGACACGAATGAAAGAGGAAGGAGGAGAGAAAAAGTAAATAATATTCATTTTTAATTACACTTATTCATCTCAATGCATAATATAGTATATTATATTATTTATATAATTAAATTATACAAATAAATTGTCTATATAAATAGAACACTACTAATTAAAATATTTTTAAATGATGTGAATTTAGGCATCAAAACGTTTATTTTAACTGTATAAAAAATTGTATTAATTAATATGTGGAGGTGTGCTAAATATCATATTTAACAGTGTTATTAAATGTTATCATATTTAACAATGTTATTAACGTGATTTTAAAGATTATCTATATGCGAGTGTAACATGACAGCAAAAATTAATTTTATATAAATTAATTATATATATATATATATATATACACACACACACATACATATATACATATATATAAACATATATACATATATATATACATAAATACATACATATACATACATATACATACATACATATATATATATATGTATATATATATATATATATATGTATATATATATATATTTATATTTTATCACATAACCGTTTGGTAAGATTTTTTTATGTTTTTAAAAGAAGTCTCATGCTCACCAAGGCTGCATGTAAATTACACTAAAAACAGTAATATCGTGAAATATTATTATAATTTAAAATTATTTTCTATTTGAATATATTTGAAAAATGTAATTTATTTCTGTGATGCAAAGCTGAATTTACTGAAATCTAAAATAAAAAGCTATTGTAATATAATAAATGTAACTTTTGATCAATTTAATTCACTCTTGCTGAATTAAATTAATTTACCCCCCCCCCCCCCAAAAAAAAAAAACTTAATACACATTAATCACATTAATAATTAATAAATGTTTCTTGAGCAGCAAATTAGAATGATTTCTGAAGGATTATGTGACACTGAAGACACTTGAAATATTTCATAATATTCCTGATTTTACTGTATTTTTTATCAAATAAATGCAGCCTTGCTGAGCATAAGAGACTTCTTTTAAAGACATTTAAAAATCTTACAGTTCCCAAAATGTTATTTAATGGATCTCAAAAACTGTGCTCACGTATAATCAAGTTACAACATATTTTCCAACAATCGCAATGCTGCAGCTGCAACATGCCAGCTTGTTCCTTTCAGAACCCCACAGGTACGGAAACATTCGTAAAACTTAAAAACCACACTGACTCACACACACCGATTTGAAACGACACGGTAAAGATGGAAGACCACACGCCAGTCTGACCGCTGTGGCAAAAGCATCTATTACATGCTTTCGAAGGCCATACTGATGGCGACTCTCTCAGGGTGTGTCCACCAGCCTAATAGGCACTTTGAATTTCACTTTAGAACATCAAATCATCACAGAAGTAAAACAAGCTTATACATACACACTTACACACACAAAAACAGAGCAGAGCTCTCAAGGTTGGAAAAGTTGAACTTGTAGTCATGTTTCAAAAGAAGCATGGCACACACTCTTTCAAGAAACCTCCATGTAACCTTGAATACACAACATTATGTAGGCGGCAAGCAAAAATGACTAAGAAACTAAAGCCTGGTTTGAAGTGCGGCGAGTGTACAGAGTTCATTCCTGCAGTCACAAATCAGGCCGAATCAGGTTTACAGGCTCTCATATGGGCCACAGATTCAGATGGCTTCCATCAGCTGTCACCAAACCGAGAGAGAGAAAAAAAAAAGGGAGAACGTTTGAGGAAAAAGTAAATCAAAGATTTGAATCTTTTAATTTCAAAGCGGAGTCCACCCTAAAAAAGAGCAGTGTGTTAGCATGTGTGTGAGTGATGGATGAAATGTGAGGGTGGTGAGTGAATTTTCCTGGGGACAAAAGACAGAAAACAGAGGTGTTCCCCTCCATTCATCTTAACTTGTTCACTTTTACCATCTCCATCCATTTTGTATCATCTTGACTCCTTTCTGACCCAGCTCTCTCTTGATCCTTTCCTTCACCCTCCCTTCAAACGTAACATAATGTACAGTAATTGAGGGACAATCCTGTTGGAGCAACCTGAGATTTATACTGTGTTCTAAAACCTAGTAAGAGAGCAAGAAAAATGCTGAAGAAAAGAAAATACAGACTCTGTTCTCTCTATGGTAAGGCTGCCTTAAATGTCATGCTTATGTAGACAGTAAGGCAGCTTACTATGTTTTAAAACAGAGCTTAGGTGTCTTTCTCTAAGACATAAAGGTAATGGATGAATTGTTGCTTGTAAAAGAATGATTACAGGTTCAAACTACACAAGTTCAGATTTTTACCCACTGGCAACATCCCTATCTCAGCTATTAGTTGAATTCTTTGTGACATTAAAATAAGATGTGTTGGTAAGATGTTTTTGAAAGTTTCTTATGTTCACCAAGTCTGCATTTATTTGATCGAAAATACAGTAAAAACAGCAGTATTGTGAATTATTTTAACAAGTTAAGATGCTCTTTGAATATATTTTAAAAATGTAATTTATTTCTGTGATGACAAAGCTGAATTTTCAGCAGTCAGTCTTCAGTGCCACATGATCCTTCAGAAATCATTCTAATATGCCGATTTGGAGCTCAATAAACTTTTCTGATTACCAATGTTGAAAAAAGTTAAAGAGAAACAGCTTTTTCAGAAAGGTAGTGTATCTGTGTAGTTGACACAACATGTTCTGGACTTGTTTAAAGTGGATAATGAACAAGTGTACATCTTAGGTCATGTCAGTTTTTCCAACATTTTTAACACATTTTACTTTTTTTTTTTAAATGACCTTGCGGTGGGGCAAATTAATTTTAAAAGCAAATATTTAGAGATGCACTGATATTAAAATTTTGTCTGAAACTAATAAGCTGTTAATTATTTTCAAGTTATGGCTGATATTATCATTTTAAACTATTTTCTTTAAATAAATAAATAAATAATAAAAATATTTTTAAAGGTGCCCTAGAACCAGTTTTTACAAGATGTAATATAAGTCAAAGGTGTCCCCTGAATGTGTCTGTGAAGGTTCAGCTCAAAATACCCCATAGATTTTTTAAATTAATTTTTTTAACTGCCTATTTTGGGGCATCATTAACTATGCACCGATTCAGGCTGCGGCCCCTTTAAATCGTGCGCTCCCTGCCCCCCGAGCTCTCGACTATAATACAGTGCATAAACAAAGTTCACACAGCTAATATAACCCTCAAATGGATCTTTACAAGATGTTCGTCATGCATGCTGCATGCATGCTTCGGATCATGTGAGGATTGCATTTATTTGGATGTTTACATTTGATTCTGAATGAGTTTGATGGTGCTCCGTGGCTAATGCTAACATTACACACTGTTGGAGAGATTTATAAAGAATGAAGTTGTGTTTATGAATTATACAGACTGCAAGTGTTTAATAATGAAAATAACGACGGCTCTTGTCTCCGCGAATACAGTAAGAAACGATGGTGACTTTAACCACTTTTAACAGTACATTAGCAACATGTTAACGAAACATTTAGAAAGACAATTTACAAATATCACTAAAAATATCATGATATCATGGATCATGTCAGTTATTATTGCTCCATCTGCCATTTTTCGCTATTGTCCTTGCTTGCTTACCTAGTCTGCTGATTCAGCTGTGCACATCCAGATGTTAATACTGGCTGCCCTTGTGTAATGCCTTGATCATGAGCTGGCATATGCAAATATTTGGGGCGTACATATTAATGATCCCGTTATGTAACAGTCGGTGTTATGTTGAGATTCGCCTGTTCTTCGGAGGTCTTTTAAACAAATTAGATTTATATAAGATGGAGGAAACAATGGAGTTTGAGACTCACTGTATGTCATTTCCATGTACTGAACTCTTGTTATTTAACTATGCCGAGGTAAATTCAAATTTTGAATCTAGGGCACCTTTAATATTGGGAGACAGGCTATTGTATGTAGCCTAATTTGTGCGCATCAGGGAGCTCGCGTTTTACTTTCGCTTTCGAATTCGCGATCGCACGTACCCTGTATATAGGGAGCGGCAGTGCTGAGCACGCATTCAACAAGATAAGACATTTATCAGATGCTTAGGCTCTGTTGAGCAACAAATCCTCCGCCATGGTCTTGTCAGTCATCTTGCCTTACTCTCGTCATGTGATCAATGAACTGTGATTCCTGCTGCACTGTGTGCGACTTTGCAGCTCATGCTGGATGAGCAGAGCAGATGATTGCACTAGTTTACAACTGAAGCGACCATTATCCAACTGAATTAAATGTTTGTTTTTTTTATCTCTATTAATAAAGGAAAATGACAGTGGAGATGGTGCCGCAGTGGGCACCGTAATGTAATATAAATGTAGCGGTGGCATTTATATGCCAATTTCACCCTCACGCTCTATCATGGCGATATCGCGAGACAGCTTTTCACTCAACAAAAAAAAAATCTTGTCACATTTTAATATTACGAGATCTCCTGGCACAAGTTGTTCATGTCAACTACTTATGTGTGTGTCAAAAACAGTGAGATTCTGAATGGTGCTGGTTTGTCAGTGCAAGCAGTGCTGTCCTTTCTGTGCTGATGTATGTAGTTGGGAATTGGAGATGTCAGAAGTGCTGGCCAGTGGTTGTTTTAATGTTGTTTAAATATTCCAGCACTAACCACTAGTGTGCTACACAGAGATTAGGCATGACGGCTTCATGAAGTCACTCAATGATGTGCAAACTCAGTGACGATAATGTGACAATATACGCTATCACTACTAACTAACCGACTTCTAGTTGTCTCTGCACATTATTGCTTTAGTATAATGGTACTGGGATCATGTTGAACTAGTATCCCACCACTGACCTGTGGTCTCTTGCAGCAGAGGGCTTAGTGTTGTCTGCCTGGTGAGTAGGAGTGTCAATGCGCCAATCAATTCCTTCTCCACCTTTTCCACATTCTTTTCCTCTTCAGCACCACCCGGACAAGCATCCTGGGCCATAGAGTACACATAAACCAGCAGCACCAGAAGATCATCCATGCTCAGCTCACCAGAGCCAGAACCTGTTCCAGACTCACTGGACTTTATGAGGGGAAGAAGTTGTTTCAGAACCTTTGCCAGGTCGGAGTCCCCCAAGGCCTAAAGAACAGAGACAAGACATTCATCAGCAATATTAAAACTATTAAAAATGTAGCATCGCATCTATCAAACTACAGTGGTGACATTTAACCAGCAGGAATTGCATAGTTCTGCTTTCGTTATTTCCATGACACGATCAATCATTATGTCAGAGATCCCCACCACACTCTTTTCCACTTTCACGTATGTTAAATTCTTTAGCAAATCAGGTCAGAAGGGAGCATTTATTTGATCTGACCTTGAATTTATACCTAATTCTGTTACTGAGCACATTTATGTATGCGATCTGCTAAAATATCTTGGTGAAGTGTGGTTAAAATATTTTAGGTCATACTTTATATTAGGTGTCCTTAACTATGTACTTATCAGAAAATAAGTACAACGTACTTTTGTGTTCATGTTGTATTTCAAAACACTTGAGCTACTATTGAGGTGGGATATAGGTAAGAATAGGGACAGGATTTGTGGTATGGGTATGTTTAAGGGTGGGTTAAGGTGTTTGGGAAGGCTCAACAGTGTAATTATAGATGTAATTACAGAAATTAATTACATGTGTAATTATATGAAGGTTTTTTAAAAAATAAGAACGATGTAAAAACATGTACACAGTAACTGCATTGTATCAAATGATTAATTTAAATGTAAGTACACAGTAGTTAAGGACACCTAATATAAAGTGGGACCATATTTTATCATATCCCAGCTTAATATGCAGAGACAACAATAAGTTTTGTATATTATATATATATATATATATATATATATATATTTTTTTTTTTTATTTATTTATTTATTTATTTTTTTTTTTTTGAGAAGTCTCTTTCGCTCAGAAAGGCTGGCTTTATTTGACCTAGAATAAAGAAATATTGAATAAACAAAATATAAATATTGTTAAAAAAACTGTTTTCTATTTTAATAAAATGTAATAAAAAGTAATTTATTCCTGTGATGGCAAAGCTGAATTTTCAACATCAATACTCCAGTCTTCACTGTCACATGATCCTCCAGAAATCATTCTAATATGATGATTTGCTGCTCTAGAAAAATTTAACATTATTATCAGTGTTGAAAACAGATTTATTTATTATTTAGATTTATTTATTGCCAACCAACAATATTTATTCCCAACCAATGTGAAGTGCAAATGACCCTAAGAAGCTTCCACAAATCTTTGTTGTGTCATCCTTTTACGGGTAATGATATCAGAACAAATTTAACTCTGCTAACAGGAAAAACTGCTCAGTTTACATGAGGACAGACTGCTGAGATACAAATCAACATGTTTGTGTGAGTCTGAGAATGATTGCGTGCATGTGTTAGAGCGTGTGTGTATTTGAAACCTACAAAAATCTAATAACCTTGAGGATGGATTTCATTTGCAATGAAAAATGTCCAAATACTGAGCTTAGCAGAGCTGTTCTGCCCAACACAAACATGGTTTCTCTCTAGAGAAAGCTAAACTGGCCTTGCTTCAGAATCTCATATCTGAAAACTACAAAATCCTCCCTCTGAGCCTAAGAGTACAATGACAACCAAACAATACATTCCAAAGCACTGAAACAGAGTCTCAGCCCACTGGCCCCCGTGTTTCATCCTTCCTTACGAACATGAGCGGCCCACCTGAATCATCTTATGAGGTAACATTCAGATTCTCTTCAGGATCAGTCAGAAGAGAAATAATGGAGTGTGTTGTAGGTTATTCTCGCAGACAGAATGAAATCCCACACCATTACCCTATTTAGTGGATGAGATTTCTCATCAGATTGATCAAAAAATCTGATTTGTAGAATGTAGAATGTCCTCTTTTCTCATGACTTTTTGGACTGTGATCTGGGGGAACTCAAAGAGTCAGAGGAAGTCGAACCCCTGTGGGCTAATTCAGATCTGTGTGCTACAGTATATAATCTCCCAGCCAGAACGCCTGGATATAAGGAACTTAATCTTTCTTTATTTGACAGTCATTCTAAATCCAGGCCTGGAAATGTAAGAAAGAAAATCAATGACTGGAATCGTACTGGGTCACACCTGTGATGCGTCAAATGCCACATACATTTAAAAAGAAACAGTTCATTGAGAGGAACCACTGTGAATCTTGATCTATAAATTTCCTTTAACAAAATGGTCATTAACAAACAATCCAATTCTATCAGAAATGAATGTGGGTCTGGTAAGCCAACAGACAATTCCTTGAAACCTTGAGACAAGGACATGAACATCAAAAAGACGAACATATACTGAATTTCTGTGTGAAGTGAATGGCATCATATATTCAAATCACTTAAATTCAGTTAAATTGACAATGTGCAAAATGACAAATGTGCCAATTGACCCTTCGCAAAGACCCGCCTCCCTTAGTTACTGTTGCTTTGTCCGACAAGCCATGGCGCTGTAATGCCACACAGAGTGAAAAATACATCGCGGAGAAAAAGGACACTGACAACATGTCGACAGACAAGACAGAGCAGGTTACTTATGATATTAAATAAAGTCCCAGCCTTTAAATTGTGTACTTTGTTTTACAAAATTTGAACAATAAAAAACGTTTTGTGTCTCTTTAATGTGTCGTGACAGATTGCTGTAACTCCTCAGCTCAAGCGGGTCGTGAACCGATCATCTCTTCCTACTAGTTAATTAATAGCATCAAATAAACATGAATGATCATGAGAAGGAATGTTGTTTCAAATGCGGAAAGACGTCAGTATACGCCATTTTTCAAGTTCAAGCCCACTGAGGTTAATCTTCTAATTCCTGACTGCTTTGTTGGACAAAATGGCAGATTCGGCGTTATGATTGGTTAGATCGCTTGTCAATCAAACTCCCCGCGAAGGGTCAATTAAAATTTTTAAATTTTTTTTTTTTTTTTTTTAAATAGCCCCAATTACACTTATTTAGATGTTAAATTTTGTTCAGGGGGTTTATTCTACTAGAATGGGTTTTTATCATTTAATCTAAAAACAAAAAAACAAACGTATTGTTGCAGCACCTGTTCTCACTATCAGTTTGCAGAGATTGAGTTTCATTAAAAACTCTCCTTCCAAAAAGCTCAATCTTCTCTGATTGATCAGCCAGCCCCAGTCTGTTGTGATTGGTCTACCGCTTAGTGTATGAGTCTGAAATGTAACGCCTCTACCTTAACTGGCGAGTATCAGGTCTGGAGGCTGCCTGAGATGCTGTAAACACTAGTGTAAATACGCTATGGCGTCTGGTTTGTGTCCATATCAGTTTGAGTCTGTGTCCTATGACAGTCAAGAAGAACAAGCTGATCGACCCGAAACACCTTCGCAAGCATGACTTGTGGACATTTCATAATAATTTCATAGTAATTATTTGTTTTATAGTATACCTCTCTTACATTTCAGATGTGATGTTATATCCGTGTCATTTCTCCTTTAAAACAAACTGCAAACTGCATGGTTCAGAAAGCTTGTGAATGGTGAGAACACAACAAAAGGTTGTGGCTGTACTGATGAGAAATAGTGTTAAAATACGTGTTAAAGGTGCTAAATAGGATGTTTTGTTTGATACATTTTTGCAATATTACTTGAAACTGTCTTTACTAACTGATAAAAGACTATTTATTAGGTGCACTGAAAGGAATAATATTAATATACATCATCTGTGCCCGAGGTAGGGCTTTAAAAAACATCAGCCAATCGTTTACGCGATCATTGTATAAACGATTGGCCCTCTGGCTTGTCAATCATTGCCGTGACGTTCTTTGTGAGAGACGAGCACGGCTGCGCGCTCCAGTAACTTTCCACACTCCACAGGCGCCGCATGCAATGTTTTTGTCAGGAGACAGGAGTAACAACTGCAGATTATGAGTCACCTGCGGTGAGTCCGACATAATGAATCCACTAACACGACACAGCGAATGCCGGTGGTAAACACTCGTGTTCCAATACTCGTGCACGAGTTTTGGGAGGCGTTCCATTGAAACTGTGAAGGAGGGGGTTGTTCTTACGCATGCGCTCATTTCAAAAACTCACTAATAGTCTTTGTAATAGTCAGTCGACGAAAAGATCTTATTTAGCACCTTTAACCATTGATTCTTCAATTCTTCTGCCTAGAGAAGTCCACGTGAGATTGTTTTTCCCTCACAGTGAAAACAGTGTTTCTTTGACATAGTAATAAATTTTTTTCCTGGCCTTATATCTAGGCCTACCTTGGTTTGAGGGCAAGTAGCCAGTAGGTGGGCATTATGCAAATGTGTTACATGGTGACATAGCCACATTACAGAAATAATGGCAGAAATACAAATGAGATGTTGAAGGCAGGCATTTCTGAAAACAAAACAACTTTTCAAAGGACATTTAAGTAAGTAATATTGTTAAAGAAATTAACACACATCAACGTGAGTGCCACATCCAATCTTGTTCTGTGAACTTCTGAATCAAAGCCCAGATCCGTGTTTTACAATGAGTAAAATTCAAGGGAAACAAGAATAAACTCCCTCAAAGGCACGTGACTCACACTAGCCTCTAGCACAAAACACATTTTTATCCTGTGACACTGTGAAATCAAAACCTTGCAGAAACCTTAGCCCAAATATTTGTGAAACAGGGCGTTCTCTTTTCTACTTCATTTACTGGCCAAAGAAAGATTCTTTTATGATGCTGTCGCTACATCGTGATGGCAAGAGATATTCTACAATCTTTGACTGCAAATGTACCATTTGACCTCACAAACTACATAAAATTCCACTTAAATGCATTCACAACACTTTGATTCTTTGCTAGAAAGGATAAACAGTGGCAGGGCTGTCATGCACCTATAAGGCAGTCCTGCCTAACTTGGTAGCCAAGGCAAGATAGGACACAATCAGAAGAAAAAAAAAAAAACACTTCCAAATCCAGTAAGAATTTTTTCTGCTTTAGTACTTCAGAATCATACTCGCCCTACCAACAGTTTCACTGGGCCAAACACACTACAAAATTACAACTTCAAAATATAAATTAAAAATCAGAAATTCAGAATATATAATATTTTAAATTAGCATTTTTAAATGTATTAGCATTTAAAATTAGCATATAAAAATATTTTTATTCTAAAACTTTTTGAAAAATATCATTTATTATTATACATTTAACATTTTATCTTCACAAAAGAAAATTTGTAATAATATCTGGAAATTATATGGTTATTATAATTCCAAAAATTGACAAACAAAATTCACAGAAAACCAAATGTTTAAGGCCTAAAAATGCGAGTGAGCGAGGAAAAAATGAAAAAACGAATGAATGCCTTATTGATGAGCCCTGAACTGTATTAGAGGGGATAGTACAGGTTTTTGTTTAGGGTGCTTAAAAGATGATTGGGAGGTCTGCAGACTATTTTTATATGTGAAAACCTGTCATTTGAATGAGCGTAAAGTGTGTGTGGTGTGTTTTTAAAAGCTCTTCTTCTGTGTCCAGGGCCTTAATGGTCTGTGTTTATGTTCTTTAGAGCACCTGACATCTGTGTGAGGGTCATGTTCACCTAATTGGACTGTTCAGTAAAGTGACCTGCTGGGACACACACAAGCATCCGCATCCACAAAAATGCACAGATTTCAAATTTACAGCTGTTGACGTAGTGATCTGAGCCATTTTTTTCCCTCAATAGCATCCAGGGGGTTTCCTTGACAAAGTAAAGTATGGAGGAAAGTTGAAAAACTAAACTCAGTCCTCAGAGAGTCATTTTCTCTCTCCACCCAGTCCTAACATTAGAAGTCTTTAGATTAATCAATTCATGAAGTATGCAGAAAAATCTGAAAACCAAATGAGATCTTGGCTGAATAAAGCACTTGGCCACAAAAGTAAGGGTTTGGTAACATGTGACTTACAAAAAACTTGGATACTCCTACTGCATTGCAGTTATGCATTAAAATCAAGATGCCAAGAACTGTCAACATCACATAAGAACCAAAAAAATCACTGTAAAATTGGTGTCAGTCGTACCAGCAGAGGAAATGAAGTAGCTGGATTGGGCTGGTGTAAACGTACATGAACATAGAAACAAATTGGAATCAGATTAGCATCCACAAACATGAGTTTGAAATCTAAGACACAAAAATAATTGTTTCAAGCTAAAAGCAGCAAGTAGTTTTCCCTCTAATTGTTATTTTAATATCAGCTTGGTACTGAAGTACCAGTACTTTTGACATCCCTAGTTGGACAGAAGCTGACACATTATGCAGAAAAAAGTAGGCTTCTTCATGGTAAAGACAGTATTCCAAATGCTTAGCATATTGGCTAACCTTTGAAGCTTTAAAGTTGTTAGCCTCAAAACAACATATATAAAAATACAGAGTCACTCCTTAACCCACTTTTCCTTTCTTAATAAACCCAAAACCAAATGAACCAAAACAAGAAGTTTAAGCAATAAAATGTGGTGAGGTATTTCTGTAAAACGGTAAAAGCTAGCTTTGCTATAATTTAGTAGGGAAAAACTGTCAGTGGCTTGCTTTCTAGAAAAGGCCTTTGTGGTTGATAACTAAAGTCATAGGAAACAATTAAGTAAGCAGACGCCGCCACTACATGTTACTGCTGCTATTAACCACAATTAGCAAATTGAGCCCTATTGTCGCTACATGCTACAATAACCATTAACTGCAATTACTGATAAACAGGGTAACAGTAAAGCTTATATGGAAATTGTATCACCACACTGTCGCCATTAAGCATAATTCTGTTTCACTGAACTGTTAATGGCTTGGTAAATAATGTAAACAAGACAAAATGCACACAATAAGTGATATCAATGGTCTGAGCAGTAATCGTTTTAGCCCAAGAGATTCACAGATTTCTGAGGGGAAATTGGCCATTTTAGAATAGAGTGCAACAGCGCCCGTCCACTTTTTCAGTGACCTTGGTTCCGCAAGTATTTTTCCAATTCATTTTTCCCATAGGGATTTAAAAAAAAAATACTTCATTTAAGAGTTATAAGCCATGAACCAACCAGATACAAGGTGAATCACAGCACTGCAAACGGATTTAAAAAAAAAAGTATTTGAAAATCAGACAAGACAAAGGTACAGGACTGTTTCCTTAATGGCTTTAAAGGTGCCCTAGAACTTTTTTTAAAAAGATGTAATATAAGTCTAAGGTGTCCCCTGAATGTGTCTGTGAAGTTTCAGCTCAGAATACCCCATAGATTTTTTTAATTCATTTTTTTTATCTGCCTATTGTGGGGCATCATTTTAAATGAGCCGATTCAGGGCTACTGGCCCTTTAATTCTCCTGCTCCACGCCCATGGAGCTCGCGCTTGCCTTGAACAGTGCATAAACAAAGTTTACACAGCTAATATAACCCTCAAATGGATCTTTACAAAGTGTTCGTCATGCATGCGGCATGTATGCGTCGGATTATGTGAGTATTGTATACTGTTATATTGTTTACATTTGATTCTGAATGAATTTGAGGTTATGCTCCGTGGCTAACGGCTAATGCTACACTGTTGGAGTGTTTCAAAATTAAAATAGCAACGGCTCTTGTCTCCGTGAATACAGTAAGAAACAATGGTAACTTTAACCACATTTAACAGTACATTAGCAACATGCTAACGAAACATTTAGAAAGACAATTTACAAATATCACTAAAAATATCATGATATCATGGATTATGTCAGTTATTATTGCTCCATCTGCCATTTTTCGCTATTGTTCTTGCTTGCTTACCTAGTCTGATGATTCAGCTGTGCACAGATCCAGATGTTACTGGCTGCCCTTGTCTAATGCCTTTCATAATGCCTTGAACATGGGCTGGCATATGCAAAAATTGGGACGTAACAGTCAGTGATATGTTGAGATTTGCCTGTTCTTCGGAGGTCTTTTAAACAAATTAGATTTATACAAGAAGGAGGAAACAATGGAGTTTTAAACTCAGTGTATGTCTTTTCCATGTACTGAACTCTTGTTATTTGACTATGCCAAGATAAATTAAATTTTTGATTCGAGGGCACCTTTAATAAGGGAAAGAACCAATGAAGCTTGCGAATGATATACACACACACACACACACACACACACACACACACACACACACACACACACACACACACACACACACACACACACACACACACACACACACACACACACACACACACACACACACACACCAATTTACATATTTATTTAAGTCTATTTAAGAGAAATAATCCACAGGGACATAAATAGTATTGATGCAGTCAAATACATGTACAAAATCATGGACCAGTGGCATACAGCAGATCATCATAATATTAAGCATAACTTTCAGTTTTTTAATGGGTATAAGTAACAACACCACTGCCATATATGGCGGCTGCCTATAGTAGCAGACGGAGCACAATACCTTGCTAACCAATTAGCCCTCTTTTGAGCTGCCAAGCTGTTGAAGCCCCTTTACTACCAGCCTGTGTGAATGTCCTAAGCTGCCAAATATGAAAACAAGTAATCAGGCCTGATAACCTATCTCTGAAATGGTGTTTAGGAGTGGTTGGTATTTAACTACTTTTGTCATAAAGGCTTCCTCCATACTGGAGTCAAAAGTGCAATATTGACTGGTTATTGCAAAATATGCATATAATGCATACAAATATTTGTTTGAGAGCATAGGGAAACAAACTCACATCATTACATTCACAGTGCTGAATAGGAGTGGGCGCGACACTTTCAAATTGGTGGAGATTTCTTGGCAGGATCATGGGTAATGTAGTTTTTTCAAGAGGAATTCAACTGTTACATATGATTATTTGAACAATAAGCTGAAATAATGCAGACGGATGGCTTCAACAAAAAGCATATCATCAATTAACAACCTCTTTGCTCACAGTAGGTGTGTCTTTAAAAGGTTTATAAGTTATCGCTCAAAACCAATTCCTTCACGGAGAAAATGAATGGGAGTTTTACTTCCAGAACCTATACAAATGATAAATCAAGCAATGTAAATGTAATGCTGTAATGCATGCAATGTAAACACTCGAAATTGCACAAAATTCCAAAAATGAAAGTAAAAAGGTCTTACTAGGCCAATAATTGAAATGACCGTGCAGTTTCGCTCCACCCTTTGTCTCTCATCCAATCACAAGGGGCTGCCAGACCACGCCTGTAATGGCTTGCTGTCTCTGACAGGAAATTAACTCCAGATGGGCCTCTAGAGGGAGCTGACCCTGCTGTGTGTGTTACTGTGAGTGTGTGAGAGAGTGTATCCAGTTTGGCACTAACCAAAACCAGGTGCCTTTCTCCACACAATGGAGTCCTTCTATGGCCCTCAGGGCAGCAGGGACTCTGGGGTAAGATAGTGGGAGACGGGGCCTTTTATGGGGAGGGGGCACTGTTGTTGTGGGCACACCGCTGGAGGAATGTTGTTGATGTGTGTATGTTTGATGCCTGAAGCCTTTTATAAGAAGGGCTGTAAAAACAGAGCACCCTAAGAATACCCTTTTTGCTGTCAAGAGGTTATAACCGGCCAAAAATAAGGTCTGCATATAAAAGCATGATGTCAGTAAGTGAGTCAAGACTGGACACTACTAAATGAGGCCAGGAGCTAAGCTCATTCAAACTACTATTAAAATCATAATAAAATGAAGTAATAAAAGTTATAACTTCATACGTCAATGGATTCTTTCTCCCTTCTTAGAGGGATAGTTCACCCAATAAATTTAAATTCCGTCATTATTTATTCACTGTCATCTCTAACCTGTATGATTTTCTTCCTTCAACTAAAGACAAATGGAGAAATTTGAAAAATGTTCTGGTCTTTTTTTATGCAATTAATGAATGGATGAGGGATGGAATTCCTAGTCTTCCAAAGTCATATTATAGCTCTGGGTAAAGAAGACAATTAAATTAAAGCCATTATTCACTGATAATAAGCTATTAACTCAAGAACCACTATGACCGGATCACTGAGTCAGCGAGTTTTGAAAATTGAAATCCAAACCAATCTGATTCGTAAATGAATCATTCATACCAGTTTAGTGAACTAGATCTATTAATCACTGAAAGGATATGACTCAAAAGAATGATTCATTCATCACTTCTCTCATGAAATATATAGAAGATTTAAAGATTTTTAGTGAATAATGCGTTGAATCTTGATCTGTTCCTCAGACAAAGCTACTGTATGACTTCAGAAGACTAGTCTACAGGTCGAAAATGTCTGTGTAACAGTATATGGGATCAGTGCAGCTCTTAAAGTGACAGTAACCTAATATATTATATGTTTATTAGAGGTTGAATTCAAATTTAATACTGCCAAACTGCCCATACTACTTCTGAATAGGATGTCTACTTCATAAAATGTATGAAAATATGATCAGATCACTTCAAATAAATGGTCAGATATGGAGCTTGGGTGTCATCTAGTAAAAATGTTTGGTGCTGCGCCCTAACAAAATCTTACTGAAAGCTCATTTTTCAAATATTTCAACCTAAAATTTAGAATGTTGACATTTTGGGGTTTTATTTTCTTGGAGTTTAAGAGTAAAAAATGCTTTGTAATATATTATTATAAAATATAAACAATTATATTTTTACATTTTCATAAACTTCGATAACTTTTTTTTTTTATTTCACCATCATAATTTATTTAACTTTTACAACAATCTGACTAGTGTCTTCTTTAAAACAAAACCAACCGTAGGTCTATATTCCAAAGCATTCTTGAATTACAACCATTTATGTTTGGAAAGTGCATTTTCATGTCTATGCATAAAAGGGGATGACAGTTATTGAAACCTGTTTTTCTCAGAATTACATTCCTGAAAAACAGAGCGATCAGCCAACTTCAGATAACCATAACTTTTGTTGAAAGAAGTAAAAACAGATTTAGAAAGGGCTCAAATCCAGCTTTTATGTGGTACTGATAGGTAAAATTTTACCATGTGATGGGTTTTCGCAGATCACATCACAAATAACAAAAGACAAAGATAAAATCACTCACTGCTCTTAAATGAATTATAAGGATTATTTTATTGTAGTAATAAGGATTAGTCTATATTTATACATTTGAGTAATTTATTCAGTTTCTGTTACTTGTCTTTTGTAACTGTTTTGAGGACCTATAGTTCACCTGAAATATTGATAATTGTGGAATTTTATTATCTAAAATTACACATATCATGAAATAAGTCTGTGATCATATCACCCAGCGATAATTGTGTTAAATAAACGTGATTTCAATATTGACCAAAATAATTGTTAATATGATTTTTGTCATAATCGAGCAGCCCTAGTTCAACTAGTTCCTCATACAGGTCATAAATGAGTTAATAATGACAGAACACACACACACACACACACAAAAGAAAAAAGACCCCAAAAAACCCCCCACTAAAATTAAACATCACAATCCATCAGTTTGCAAAAAGACAGTCCTGGAAAATGGAAAAATGGCATTAGTCACCCATTCACTCCGCAGAGGACATTTAGAGATGAATCGGAAAGAGGAGTGTAAACAATCAGATGGCAGTAAAACTTCATGAACACACACACACACACTTGACGTACGCCAGGATATCATTCATCAGTACAAAAATACACCAAATGAGAATGTCACAGGCCACTGCTCTCCACCATAGCAGGTAGGGTTGTCACAATACTGGAATTTCCAACTTTGTTACGATACCTTGAAAAATATTGAAATTTGATACCATTTTCATACCAAGGGGAAAACTGCCATACATTCAGATATTTTTATTATCTCCTCTTTTTTTTTTTGCAACAGCTTACGCACAGCGCAGGGAGGCTTTATTTGAAACTTTGAACCATTTTTACAAAAAAGAGAGAAAAAAAGACAAAATTCAATAAAATAAGAACAAATCAACAAATTGCAAATGAAAGCACAAATAAATACATTAGAATAAAGAGACAAATGAAATCAACAATTTTAAGCTTTTCAGGTGGGTCTAAATGTAGCATTCAAGTAAAAAAACTGCTAGAAATTAAAGTAATCTAATGTAAAATAACACTGGATAGTCATTGTAAAAGTTAAATACAAATTAATGCTTATAAATAAAAAGGTACAAAAGTTATTCTGTCAAGAAGATTGAGTGATTTTCTCTTTGTCTTTTGTTCTTTGATTAACATGACAGACGGCAACAGGTTTATTAGGCTGCTGTCACTTTAAAAGCTGCACAGATCCAATATACTGTTACACAACATGTGTTTTCAACAATTTACCTTCCAAAACTGACTGTTTACCCGAATACTCGCCAAGATGGACATTTTGACATAATATTGTATGTATTTGAAGTAAGCCACTCAATTTGGTACTCGCAAGCTGTTTAAAAAGCCAGTTTTATGTGCTAAGCACTTATATAGGTCAGTGGTGCACGTGCTTTTGGTAAGAGTATGAAACCTGTGGGAATGAGTAAAATTATGTGCAATAACCGCAACCCCGTGTCTAAATTCAGACCCTGTAACACCAATTCAACCGGAGCGAATGAGACGAGTGAGAGGAGGTGGGTGTGCGTCAATTTGCTGTCGGAAAGAAGAAAATGCAAGAACGCATAGCTGGTATTGGCGTATCGATACTGCAGAAAAGGAGTATTGGAACCGTTTCTGATATTTCAAAATCGATACATATAGAAATATCAATATTTTCGACAACATTAATAGCAGGTCATTAGCATTAAAGTACAAAACTCAGAATGACAAACCACAAAATAAACAAAAAAACTCTAAAACTAATTACAAAAAAGACAAAACAAAAATGGTGTGATGTCAAGAATGGCTACCCAGCCTCAAAATTACAGAAGCTTGATGGTATGAGGCCCATCCAGGTCTTCAATGTCGATGTAGGGGCTCTCTAGGACTCTCTTTGAACAACAGTCAATGAACCACTTACAAAATGGCTACTTTCAGCCTAACTGTCCAGTTTCTCAGAGTAAGGGCTTCACTATCTAAATGAACAGGATTATAGACAAAGCTGGGGGCAGATCCCAGATCTGATGTGGTTTATGACCACAGGACATGGTCTTATTCTGCAAAGGCAGAGATTATCTGTGGTAGGTGAATATATAGAGAGGTTGAGGGAAATGCATGATCAGTGCAGTGGCTGTAGTGAGGCACAGACAGTCTGGGAGTACAGCACTCATTTCATCAATCAGGCTATAAACGGCCTCCTTATACCTGATCAAAGCCATTTCATTCAGCTCATTGAGTCCAACTCTCTGGAGTTTATGGAGATGAAACCCAGTCCGCACGTGCCAGACAGCCGCACATCAGTGTGTGTGTGTACGTGTGTGCAAAAAATAACCCTGCGGTACAATGCTTTCAATGCTGCATATTATTTTTTGTATTCTGCTTTTTATGAAAGCAGAAAAAAATCTATAAAACAAAATTATGAAATGCAGATTAATAAATAAAACCAATTAAAAAGATTAATACAAGACCATTACAAATAATAATTTATCAGTATTTGCTGAGAAAATCCCCCAATAATGACTCACTTAAAAAAAAAAAAAAAGCAATACATATAAATTACATATTGTTCAAAGGTTTGGGATCAATAAGTTTTTTTTTTTTTAAAGCAATTGATACTTTTTTTCAGCAAGGACGCAATCAAAAGGCATCAAAACTGACAGTAAAGACTTTTACAATGTTATTATATTTCAAATAAATGCTGTAGCTTTTTCAAAACATTGTGTTCATCAAAGAATCCTGGGGAAAAAAAGTCATGATTTCCATAAAAATATTAAGCAGCACAACTGATTTCAACACTGATAATAATAAGAAATGTTTCTGAAGAATCATGTGACACTGAAGACTGAAGTAATGGCTGCTGAAAACTCAGTTTTGCTATCACAGAAAATAAATTACATTTTAAAATATATTAAATAGAAAAACAGTAGTGTAAAATGCATAATTATTGGAAGCTTATATAGTGTCCTGCTTTTGCATTCATCCCATATGCTGTATTTTGCTTGTACACACTGAGCAAACTTTACACACTTGATAGCTTAATGCATTAAAAATGTATTATAGGATGTTGTTTGCATCAGTGGTGTTGTGTTTGGTTGTCATGGATGACAGTGGGACACAATTCAATCTGTCTACGGAAAAAGACTAAAACAGATGGATGAGTAGATGAGATGAATATGAGATGAAGAGGAGAGTAAGAGGCAGGGTTTTTAATGCAAAAAGAAAAAGATACTAAAATGTATATGCAAAAGAAATGTAAAGAAATGTAGTGAGATGAATGGAGTGAGGCGTAGGCGGTTTACACAGGCTGAGAGATAACTGCACAGTTAATGAGATGCTCTTAAAGGTAATGCTAGATAATACAGCTGATGGATGTTCTCTTAAAGGTAAAGGCAGATAGTCTGGCCTGTATCAGGGAAGTTTATGTAAGAACACCCTCATGAATCTTCTCTTTTAAACACAATCCACTCTCTGCTCAGTGTGTGTGTGTGTGTGCGCACTGTAAGTGCAGCACAGACCAGGTCACATTGATGTACTAAAACGCTAGTATACCATATAGCCATGACAAATAAAGGTATAAATATAGTTTGTGTTTCAAAGCCTATAGTGAGCCATTAAAACATGCTGATGATGCCTAAAAATTGTGTCAATAAGGCAGATAGCTAGCTGTTTTAGGCTTCTCTCTTGCAACGCAATTTTGCAGCCATTCTTAACAGTCGGCAGCACAATTATGCTGATTTTGACCTCAATCTATACCAACATCACACAATGAGACACTCCCAGAATGATGACAGTCAAGTCTGATACAGCGTTATTTTAGTATATATTCACTTTTACATTGTGTTTGAACATAAATGTGTGTTGGCAGTGTGTGTACACAACCACCTTATAATGATAAAAATCCATCCACACCTTTTTTTAAAATCCCCCTAAAACCTCAAAAGTCAAACAGAACAAGCAGTTTTCATTTTCTATACAATGTGATGTCACATTATACAAGCCCTGCCCACAACTGCTGCCGTAAAGTTTTAGTTAACAATTCTGGTTTGATACTAGCATGTTGCTAAGCTAATGAAAAACAAACAAAAAAAAAACAAACAAAAAAAGTTTAATCCAAGGTTGTATTCAGGGAAATGTTTATATAATATGATGATTTCTTTAGTTAGTACTAAAAATAGTTATAAATAATATAATGTATTTGTGTTTCTAGGGTATCAAGTCATTAGCTTAGGATTTCTGGACTTTGCTGTCAGTATTAGTTGAGTACAATGAAATTTCATACAACGAAACGTTTCTCAAATGGAGAACAGCTTGTGCGGCATTTCAGACACAACATTCACCTATAAAGTTACCTTTCACTTAGTATCCTGCCTCAGAAGATATCTACCTATGCAGACAATGAGGCAGCTTGCTAGGGTTTGGACCAGAGCCATTATTGTCATTTACCTCAAAAACAAACAATGTGCCAAGTCTTGTCAGTTTGGCAGCTCCAGCGGTTTCGAACAAGGCCAGACCATCTGATAAAGGCAGACAAGAGCAGCTTTGGTTTCGATGTGATTTGTGCCGTTGGATGAGAACAATGCAGTATGTAAAATAATCAACGCAGCGTAATGTTGTTTTTCCTGCAGTATGCAAACACACACATTTATGCTTTCCTTCTCTCTCTTACACAGGGAACAAATAAACAGAGTCAGAAAATACCAGTATATGCACCCATTGTCTTCCCTGTAATTGAATGGTTACGCTAACGGTATCATTTAGTTTAGACAGTGTTTACAGACACGTACGCAATCGAGGAGAGTTGGCAGGCCACATTCCCCGCAGTGTCACCGCTGACCATAAGATGGCCACTGTGACATGATTCTGAAACCACATCCAAACACACATGTGAAAACAAACACACATACCTACTCATATCACTGGATTTACAGCTAAATGCTAAATAATCTGTGAATGCAGCCAATAAAATTCAAAAAGAGCAAAAAAAAAATTCTGTAATCCATTCTTTTTAGCATTAAACAAATAATGGAAATATTGTTTCCCGTTGCCAGAGTAAAAATGAAATGTAACTGTTCATTTTTTGTAATCCTTACTTTCTTCTAATTGCAACTTTATTTCTCACAATTGCAAGTTTATTCCCTGTAAATTCTTGTCTCATAAATTCAAGTTTTTTTTTTTTCATAATTGTGACTTTATGTCTCACAATGAAAATCTCAATTACCTGTAGAGGCAGAAACAGTCTTATAAAATCCAAAACGTGCAATTTTTAGCTCATCTTCAAAACAAAGGTAATAGCTGACCTTCAAAATGCTTTCCACTTTAGGTTTTGCATATATAAAATGTCATTTACATTATCGTATAACATATTTTGTTATTCATTCTGGCATTTTTTGCTATATAAGAATGTAAGGGAAATAGTAGATACACATAAAACACACTATAGCTACTGCTCATCTAAAGTTCTCATTCTCTCCCAGATACAAACACACAAGCCCAATGACAGACTTTGACCTAATAATTAATGACAGACTAAAACACCAAAACACACCTAACAAAACATTACTCTTGAAAACACACACACAAGTCTGCAATGTGAGGGGTTAAACTTCACCATCTGATTCCAGTTTGTGTGTCTAAGACACAGTCAGAGGTTTGAGTTCAGAGTGTGTATGCATGCAGAGTGTGTGTGTGTGTGTGTGTGTGTGTGTGTGTGTGTGTGTGTGTGTGTGTGTGTGTGTGTGAGAGAGAGAGAGAGAGAGAGAGAGAGAGTGTGTGTGTATGAGTGTGTGTGTGTGTGTGTGTGTGTATATATGGATAATGAGAGGAAACCAGGCTTCAAAATAAGAGTTTTGTACTATTGAGTGTGCCAACTCATAAATCTCCACCAGCCATATATTGCCAAAATTGTGTAAAATTGCCCTCAACATGTTATTTTAATCTTTTTTAATACATATAAACTATATAAAATAACATTAAAAAGATTAAAATAACATGTTGAAGATATTTTTGCACAAGTACATGAACTAAATGAAATGAACTGGCTTTGGAAGTGCAAATACTCTGCAGTCTGTAGGTGGCAGCGACATACCACGTAGTTAGATTTAATTCAGAAGTAAGAGTGTGTGTGTGTGTGTGTGTTTATAAGCATGTACTCTGTGTTTTGCATATTTTGTTGGTTAATAAAACACTCTTTGCGGAGGATTAAACTTTGAAATATGTGTGTTTTTTCAGCATGTGTTTACCGCATCCTGGCACACCTAAACAGTCTAAACATTTACAATCATTCGATTCAGGTATAAACAGGAAACGTCAAATTACTCCGTAAACTCACACACACTCACATCGGTGTGCTTTTATGGAGGGAATCTCCTATAGAAATGAGTCAAACACAGTTTATGCTTTGAAACATAATTCTGACTTCCTGTTAATTTGTCTTCAGGTCAAGAATGCAAACAAGCACCTTTATGATTAAGACGTTACTCAGCAGAGGGCACGACGATCAGAGAGATGTCTCGGGGGATTGTTACTGTACATCCTCCTGGGGTGCAGGGAAATTTGGTCATTTGTTCCCGGCAACCACAGCTGGATGATGAGTCAATGCAGAATTGGGCTTTTTACAATCACTTCATATTTAATGCTGTTATCATAACACTGTACAGTTAGGGAGGAAAAAGAGTCTAAAAGGAGGACAAACAGAGGAATGCACACCCTCTCTGTCACAAGCACGTATAAACAAAACAACAAACTGCTGAAATGCTGTATATCATGCGGCTCAGTTAGCTAAACAAGTACAGACAACTTCTGCTATCATTTAGAAAGAGAGAGAGAGAACAGCTGAAAACAGAAGCCAAAATCAGCATGTCGTGGTTAATCAGTCTGTCTGTTTTCATTCTCTCTGCTTTCTCTTCATCTCCCACACATTCACAGAAAGAGACTCGGCATCTGAAACATCTGAACTCTCACAGCGACAGGACGAGACCAAATTTGGTTAGAAAGGAGATCAATACACTGCAGTTCTCTGCAATAATCTTTGGTTTGGGCCTTTTATGTTTTTACTTGATAAAGACACGAAGAATGACAAGGGGGGATTGTATCAGGATTATTAATAATTAACTGAAAATAAAACTATATATATAAAAAAAAAATTGTTACTTGAAAAAAAAAAAAAAAAGTTAACTGAAATAAAACATACTTTGTTTATGCTAGTTGCCAATGTGACATTTCTCATTTAAACAAATACACAATTTCGAAATAACTCAAATTAATATATAATCAAAAAATAGCACTGGATTGGTACGGAAAATAGTGCAGACTATTTTCAAACACATTCATATTGCTAAACAGTATCTTTAGCTTGTTTTCTAGTAACTTCATAAAAGGTCAAATGTAGAAGAATCAAAACTGCAAAAATAAGGATTCTAACAAGTTACCCGTACACTAATCCAGTCTGCCATTGTTCAACCAAACAGATAGTCACAGCCAATGTTACCAGAGTCATCCTACAGGCATACTAGCTGCTTACTAGTTGTGTCTGCATATTATACTGGAAAATGAGAAAACCATTTTAAAGGCCTACTCTGACCAAGATGGATATTCTGTGCAAAAATAACGCAAACGAACAGCTGTTAAGGCATCTGTTCAGCCCGTCACAAACTTGCATGCCATCAATGCAACAGCTTTGCTTTTTTGTTTTTACAGAGAGATGTTCTGATCTCACTGCAAAGAACACTGGCTAACCAATAAGATTCAAGCTTTTGTTCACATGCCCAGAGCTAATGCTGTTACATAAAACTATGAGATGGTGGCGCTCACGGACAGAGGATTTTGCTAAGCAATGGTGAATGGCAGAAGAAGAATCCCGATCTGGCTTTCGTCTCTATACTCTCGTATTTGGTGTTGTTTGATAAACACCATAGCGAATAAAAATTTTAGCAAATACAAAAGCGGTTTGAAAACTACTTCACTTTTACTTCATAGAAAGTGTCAGAATTTTCTAAAACTAAACGTATCTGACTTGAGGTAAACTTATAAAAGAATAATTTTTCAGCACTCTTCATAAAAAAAATTTCCTTCACACAAGTGAGTATCGGAAACGAAAAGTTGTGCTTTGTGTACAGGGGTAACCGGGGTATTTCTGCTTTACCATAAACGCCACCTACTGATTTTTCATTCATCCTGTCTTCTTTTTTTTCAGCATTGGTCAGATAATTTGTGTGCAAAACATTAACACTGCCTAAACAGTGAAAAAATTACATCACTTACAAGACAAGATTAAAACAAATGTCAAAAAATAATTTAGACTTAAATACAAGATATATTTTTAACTATTTAAATTTTGTCTCTTAGGTATATTCAACCTTTAAAGGATTAGTTTACTCACCCTCAAGCCATCCTAGGTGTATATGACTTTCTTCTTTCTGATGAACACAATCGGACTTATATTAATAAATATCCTGACGAACCCAAGCTTTACAATGGCAGTGAATGGGACTAACATGTATGAAGCTCAAGAAAGTGCATCCATCCATCATAAATGTACTCCACACGGCTCTGAGGGGTTAATAAAATGGCCTTCTGAAGCAAAGCGATGCGTTTGTGCGCCGCCTTCCGCATTCAACTTATGAAAAAGCGTAACTGATGTTGCACAAATGCATCGCTTTGCTTCAGAAGGCCTTTATTAACCCCCCAGAGCCGTGTGGAGTACGTTTATGATGGATGCCATTATAAAGCTTGGATGCGTCAGAATATGTTTTCATTTAACTCCGACTGTGTTCATCAGAAAGAAAGTCATATACACCTAGGATGACTTGAAGGTAAGTAAATCTTGTGGTAATTTCCATTTTAAAGTGAACTAATCCTTTAAGAAGTTTTAAATAGGTTGTTTGCAATCACATGGTTCTGGTGACGCGCAAAATTCCGGTGGAGGGCAAGCAGTGAAAATTAGAATGGAAGAGATGGGGAAAAGTCCTTTCTTTGCTGGTTTAGAAAGGTATAAACAGAAAATCACAACATATGTTGGACGCGAACCTTATGCTATGAAGAGGAGCGACTTTTTCGCTGAATTAATAGACTTTCCTGCCATCGAGGAGGCAGATATAGAGGGTGTGAAGCTGCCGTCATGCCGCATTCAGTTCTAGTCTGGGCTCATTTATATCGCGCTGCCTTTCTACTAGTGAAGTTAGAGCAATATTTTGATTTTCTGTCGTGATTGTGAAAAATATCGCCATTGTAGGTCATTTATGCTGAATCGAGAATTGTAATAGGAACTCACGATATCGTTCGTGGAAAAAAAAAGGACGCTAATACAATTTTCGCCTTGGTTGAGAAGGTGAGGGAAGACGACTAGCAAATGTAATAATGTCACTAAATAAACCCACTGCCTTTCACTCAAAATAATCACATACTTTGCTGAGTTTTGTATTTGGTTTTTGTGTAATAATTAACATTATGTTTTAGAGTATGATTGGCTTGTGAATGATTATAACTTGCACACAGCCACTTCAAAACTGTTGACGAGCTTCTATGGGTTTGATTTTGGTTGTCATTTGTTGAAATACAAAAATACAGCGTGTACTGAACGTGACCCTCTGATTCTCCTCCGTGGTCATATGGGAAACTGAATATTTACAAAAACAACATTAAAACTAGTTACATTTACACGCTTCCAACAAATAAATGGATCGACTTCAGTCAGTTTGTTGAACACATTTATTTTATTTGGACATTTTCTACCATACGATGGCTGAAGCAGCAGCGCGTGACACTGTTCTCATGGTAACCAGATCAACATTGTGAACAGAATACTACAAAACTGAAGGGAAAATACCAAATTATAAATAGAATAAAATCTTCTCCCTGCAAACAATAGCATGAAGAATGTGAATATTTAACCAAGTCAAAAAGGTAAGCAGGTATCCATATTCATTTAAGTATCAGCAGACGCATAGGCGACAACTTTTAAAAGGCGACAACTTTTAAAGTTAACAAAAACGAAATAAGTTATAAAAAACAGTAAGTTATGTTAACGATATAAACACCTTCTGGGTTCACGATTTTATCGATTTGAGCAACCATAAATGACGCAAAACATACGAATTTTGAGTTTTTGATAGGATCCCTATAGAAACATCAGTCCCTGCCCTCCAGACTCATTCACGCTGCTGCTGTGACGTCATGTGCAAACAACCTATAGTTTTGTTAGAAAAAAATATATACTAGTTAAGAATACTTTTTTTTTTTTTTTGCAATGTAATAAGTGCAATGTAGCCCCACAGGTATTTTATGCATGCAAATGGGGAAAGGAAAAGATGAATTAAGAGCAAAACTTTAACATTTTTAGAATGTTATCCAAAAGCTTCCACAATCTTGGCAGCAACATATCAACAAGTTGTCGTGTAAACGAATGAAACTTTTTTTATCAGGTAAAGATCATATAGTGGTTGAATAATATGGGATTTTTCAGTGACGAACCTCGTCTAACCTTGAATATTTGTTTATGATTGTCTGTGACAGGATGAAAACCTGTGTGTCGTTGCTGTAAGTGAGATGTGTTTTCAGGGCTGATGAAGGGCAGAAGAGTTACAGAGTGCTTACTCTCTCTCCATCTGCTCAATGTGCACAGTCAGCAAAGCCGTTTGATTGACACATGGAGTTGCTGCGCTGAGCACGCCGTGGGAATCCAGCATGCCATGGAAGAGGAACCAAGCTGTTCTGCTAAGATGTAAATAATACACTTATGCTATGATTAACTTGGTGATTCATCATTCTGTTATGTTGGCGGTGTCCTAACAGGCAGGTATAGACTCCACCAACTTTAAACATGATGCCAGGAAGGCAAGGGGCCAGAGGCTGTTGTCATGGAGTTTGAGTGAGTGACATACTGATGGGCCGAGAGAGCACCGTTCAGGACAGCAGGACAATGCAGAACTTGGAACAAGATCAACAAAAGTGCATGCAAACCAACATTCTCATAAGACAAAAACAACAACATTTCAGCAAAAAACAACAGCAGTTAAACAGCAAAAGAAAAATACAGCATTTATTAAGGACACTGTCGTTTACATTTCTCATCACCACTTTCTAACCCTTGTTTGTCTCTCTTACTCTTTATTTCTTTCACTCTGACCTTTTGTTTACTCATTTATCTGAATTATGGCTATACTTTTGTCGTTCCTAATCTTATTGGACTTTATAACTTCATTAAAATTCTTCTTCCTCATTCAAACAACTAACATTAGTTTATGTAGAATTCACTGGAGCTCTGGCCAACATATTCCAGTAACCGCATCTACCTCCTGTCCGTCTGCATAACTAGGAGTTTCAGTTATTTCAAAACACTTCATTATGATCATAGAATCACTGTAACAATTTTAGGAAAGATTACAAAATCTGCTTTAACAAGTAAACATGTAAAAACGTCCCAGAACACACATTATAATATCTTGTCTGTCCCACACCCTGATTAACTGATATAACAGACATAACAGAGAGAACAGACAGATAAAGTTAACTGTGGAAAAAACAGAGTTACGAAAGACAGAGAGACTGTAGAAAACAAAAAAATATGTTGACCTGGATGGTGTACCACATTAACTCAATAAGCTTTGTGTGTGTCTGTGTTATGTGTTGGCGCACACACACACAGGTTTGTTTTGCTATCAAACTGAGGACGTTCCATAGGCGTAATGGTTTTTATACTGTACAAACTGTACATTCTATCCCCCTACACTACCCCTACCCATAAACCTACCCATCACAGAAAACATTCTGCATTTTTACATTTTTAATAAAACATTGTTTAATACATTTTTAAAGCTATTTTAAATATGAGGACTCATGAAATGTCCTTATATTTCATGTTTACGTCGTAATACCAGTGTAATAACCATGTCATCATGCAAATTGTCCTCATAAATGACAAAAACGCACGCACACACACATGCACGCAAGCACGCACATGCACACACACACGCACACGCACACACACACACAGTAACAATTACCACAAGTCATTATCAAAGCAGAGTAAATTACAAGAACAAACTCAAAGAATGGATAAAAGAGTGAGTAAGTCTTTAAAACACACATAAATACAGGACAGGAAGAGTCAAGACAGTTGCTCATAACAATTTATGAGGATGAAAACAACTTGCATTAAGGGCACTGGAATGAGATTTTATCCCTTTGAGCACTGAAAGATATACTGCATATTAATATACGAAAAAGAAAAACAGAAAAAAAAATAATGAATTGAAAATATAAATGAATTTAACATAGAAATAACTGACAAAGACATAAATGAATGTACAGGTAAATGAGAAAATGGATTACTGAATGAACAAAATAGAAAACCGATTAATGAACAGATGAAAATAACAATGAAAAACTTGTAACCAACCAAAAAATGAAGCTAAAAGAACAAAGAATGTAAGAACTGTCAAAGGAAACTAACAAACTAGCGAAAAGAAAAGAAAAGAAAAGAAGGGGAAAAGAAGGGGAAAAGAAAAGAAAAGAAAAGAAAAGAAAAGAAAAGAAAAGAAAAGAAAAGAAAAGAAAAGAGACACTGGCAGCATGTGGAGAGTGTGTGCTGGACTCATTGCCCCCCTCCCCAAACAGCTTCATAATTAGCGGTTGCGTACTGGCCTCGTTTGGGTTACTTTCATTCCTTTTATTTCTCCCTCTTTTCCATGGAAAACAACAACACATGCAAACACACATGGCACTACTCATCTGTTCTCCCTTAAACAAGAGAGAGAGAGAGAGTTCGGGGGGAAACAAGGAGAACTCGAGTCCCCCTCAGCCTCATGTGTGGGACAATACACATCTGAAGTTACAGACTTCTCTCTGAATTTATCTGTCCCTAAGTCCCATCTTTCCCTATCCGGCCGTGACGAGTCTCACGGGCGGAAAAGCGTTTGGCTATGTCACATATCAAAACCACACAGACTCAAATTTGTGTTTAGCTGTGGAGCCACGCCACACAAAATGGAAAGCAAATTGATGTCAGACACGTCGAGCATGTGGCGCTTTAGACCTGTGCTTAGCGCTGACGCATAGCCCTGCCTCAAATCCATGTTTACGACTGAATACATCTCAAAATTGCACGCAGTCTCTCTGAGCTGAGTCTAACTCTGAAAGGCAGACACCACACGCTCAAACCACACAGGAAGAGCAAGAGTGTCTCTAATTATGGAGGTCAATTAGATAATGGATAAGTGGGACAGAGGGAGGGGGTGAGGTAGATATACTGCATGAGAGAGATGGAAAGATGAGATTCAAAGACAGATGAAGAGAGACATCTAATATATTTTTATATTTTACTACACATCTTATTATTGTACTCAATTTAAATAAATTTCCAGTAGCATATGTAGTGAGCAGTATTTTTTTTAAAAGTTCAAAGCATATTCTAATACTGCTAGTCATAAACATACCTTATAATGCTGATAAATGTCTAAATTAAATTTCTAAAATAGAAGTGGCATTACATAAATTGATGACATAACTGTGATTTAAAGGTTCTGAATTTGATTGGCTGAGCGGGCACAGACATTTTTTTATTTGAATCTGCCAAGCTTCCGGTGTCAGCCGCTTCCTGTTATTTTAGATGTACGAAAATAGTCTGGAAGTCTCGCACATTCACAAGAAATATAATCGTATTGAAAAATAAGGTGGACACATTCCAAAAGCACTGGGACTTTTCACTGCTTGTATCGCTCCACTTGTCCATGTTTGTGTATGAGAATAAATTGCATTTTTTACTGACTCTTTCTGTACCTTGCATGGATTAGCCAGTAGATGGCAACAAGCGACAAATTGATTTGTTTAAAACACTGATTCACACAGGGAGGAAACAAGTGACTGGCTGCGTCCAAAATGGCATACTTCCCTACTATATAGTAGGCGAAAAACAGTATGTGACAAGAGTATTATGTCCGAATTCAGTGTACCCATAAAAGAGTATAGAAAAAGTACCAGAATGACCTGACGAGATTCTGAACAGGTCCTTGTATCAAAGTTTAGACAAAAAATATTAAGCAGAACAACAGTTTTCAACATTGATAATAATATTAAATGCTTCTTGAGCACCAAATCAGCATATTAGAATGATTTCTGAAAGATCATGTGACACTGAAGACTGGAGTAATGACTGCTGTAAATCCAGCTTTGCCATCACAGAAATAAATTATTTCTTTTTATTTATATTTTAAACTATTATAAAATAGAAAACAGCTATTTTAAAATTGCAATAGTATTTTACAATATTACAGTTTTTATTGTATTTTACATCAAATACTTTGTGAACATAAGAGACTTCTTTCAAAATGTTTTTTTACTGACCCTAAAGTTTTAAATGGGTCTCTTTTAAATATAGAGCATAAATGTAAGTTACACAATATTAACTTTTTGTTTATTGAGCTCTTATATACAGGGTTTAACATTAACACCAAATGCAGATGGATTTCAGCAGTAGTCACTCCTACTAGCCACTTTAGTCTTTTAAATAATATCTGAAATAATAAACTAATAAAGTGCAATGTAATGTGTAAAAATATTGATTTTTCGATATATATAGATACTGAAATATCTGAAACGCTTCCAATACTCATTTTCCGCAGAACAGACACATTATACCATGTGCGCTTTCTCCCTCTCTCACCTCTCCGACGGGGAGTTGACACACAAACCCACCTCCCCTCACTCACTTGTTTCATTTGCTCCTGATAAATATTGTTGAATTTAGGCATAGGTTTGTAAGTAAATTTACTCATTCCTACAGATTTGTGCACACGTAGAGCTCTTGGTACTAAATTGAGTTCTTTTTTGCTGCTTATTGAGCTTAAATGGTCAAATACACACAAAATGCCTGTCTTGGTGAGTATTCATTTAAACACAGTGTTTTAAGTGAACGTAAACAGTTGAGAAAGAAAATGCATGTATAACAGTACAATAAATTCATGTGTCAGGTCTTAAAGTGACGGCAGCCTAATATACCCGTTACCAAATTATGAGATAACATTAAAATTCTTTATATGGCAGTTTCCCCCATGGTTTTTGATGTTAAAATTGTGGCCAGTGAAAATGCTGTGTGGCTAGTAACTTTGGAAAACCACTAGCCACAGTGGCTGGTGAGTAAAAAAGTTAATGTCAAGCCCTGCTTATATAAAAGCAATATCACATTTGGTTTATTGTTCTAAACAAATGACAGGTAGGCTCCTTATGTTAAATTAGTAGCTTGCTACTTAAGTCTACTCTGCCCTGTTATTTTGATTTGATTTTAAAGGTGCCATAGAATGGAAAATTGTATTTACCTTGGCATAGTTGAATAATAAGAGTTCTGTACATGGAAATGACATACCGTGAGCCTCAAACACCATTGTTTCCTCCTTCATATGTAAATCTTGTGCGTGCAAAAGACCACGGAAAAAAAGGGTGAATCCCAACATAACACTGACTGTTACATAACAGTCGGGATCATTATTATTTACACCCCCAAAATTTGCATATACCAGCCTATGTTCTAGGCAAGGCAGTATTAACATTGTGGACCTGCATAGCCGAATCATCAGAAGTTCTGCAGGTATTGTGAAGAAGCAAGCAAGGACAATAACGAAAATGGCAGATGGATTGATAACTGTTCATGATTCATGATATATTTAGTGATATTTGTAAATTGTCTTTCTAAATGTTTCTTTAGCATTAGTGTTGTCATGGTACCAAAATTCCAGTAGTCGGTACCGATACCATGGAAATTTTACGGTTCTCTGTACCAATTTCGGTACCACAGCAAAATCTATTGGAACTATTTTACTATTTTATATAGCCTATTTTAAAAACATTAAATATGATTTGGAGTGTGTGTGTGTGTGTGTGTGTGTGTGTGTGTATATAGGCTACCTCAATGAAATACATTTTGAAATATAAAAAATAAATAAATAAATAAATAA